>NC_063048.1:36730604-36890604 GCF_018812025.1 Megalobrama amblycephala | reverse complement strand
CTGATCAAAAGTGATTTCAACATTGATAATAATAATGAATGTTTCTTGAGCATCAAATCATCATATTAGAATGATTTCTGAAGGATCATGTGACACTGAAGACTGGAGTAATGATGCTGAAAATTCAGCTTTGATCACTGAATATAAATTACACTTTACTATATATTCACATAGAAAACACATATTTTACATTGTAAAAATATTTCACAATATTACTGTTTTTGTTTGTATTTTTAATCAAATAAATGCAGGCTTGGTGAGCAGAAGATACTTCTTTTAAAACATTAAAAAATCTTACTGACCCCAAACTTTTGAACGGTAGTGTATATATATATATATACAGTAGTCCAAAAGTTTGGAACCACTAAGATTTTTAATGTTTTTAAAAGAAGTTTCGTCTGCTCACCAAGGCTACATTTATTTAATTAAAAATACAGTAAAAAAACAGTAATATTGTGAAATATTATTACAATTTAAAATAACTGTTTTCTATTTGAATATATTTCACAAAGTAATTTATTCCTGTGATGCAAAGCTGAATTTTCAGCATCGTTACTCCAGTCTTCAGTGTCACATGATCCTTCAGAAATCATTCTAATATGCTGATTTGCTGCTCAAGAAACATTTAATGTGTACAATTGTACAAAATATTTGTGTACAATATTTTTTTTCAGGATTATTTGATGAATAGAAAGTTCAAAAGAACAGTGTTTATCTGAAATCTTATCTTTTGTAACATTATAAATGTCTTTACTGCCACTTTTGATTGATTTAATGCATCCTTGCTGAATAAAAGTATTCATTTCTTTAATTTCTTTTCAAAAAAATAAAAATAAAAATTCTTACTGACCCCAAACTTTTGAACGGTAGTGTATAATGCTACAGAAGCTTTGTATTTCAGATAAATGCTGTTCTTTTGAACTTTCTATTCATCAAGGAATCCTGAAAAAAAAAGTACACAACTGTTTTCAACATTGAAAATAATCATAAATGTTTATTGAGCAGCAAATCAGCATATTAGAATGATTTCTGTAGGATCATGTGACACTGAAGACTGGAGTAATGATGCTGAAAATTCAGCTTTGATCACAGGAATAAATTACTTTGTCAAATATATTTAAATAGTACACAGTTATTTTAAACTGTAATAATATTTCACAATATTACTGTTTTTTACTGTTTTTTAATTAAATAAATGTAGCCTTGGTGAGCAGACGAAACTTCTTTTAAAAACATTAAAAATCTTAGTGCTTCCAAACTTTTGGACTGTACTGTATATTTATATATATATTCCCTGTACTCCTGACAGTAAAATACGCCATAATAAAGGTCCAGTGAAAAAAACGCGATATGTATATTTGTATATTTATAAATTATAAATGATAAATTATTGAATAATTCGGTCATATTTATTAGAAAGTGTCGCTGCATGTAGAAGTTGCATCAAACCTGTCATGCATATTTTTTATTAGTTCGCTCCATTATTGCTTTGTTGCTTCATAATGAGTTGAGATTGCAGAAGATAAAGTTGATGTTCAGAGAGCAGCTCGACGCTTCAGTGTTAATTTGGGCGCCAAAATAAACACACACCAGCGTATGCTGGCAGAAGCAGACCTTCTGTTTTATGAATCTGATCCAAAGCGAGTTTCAGTGTTTGTCAGCTGTCGTGAACTCGGCCAGCGGGACCACTGAGACGCGCGGTTCACATTGTAAAAATATTTCCTAATATTACTGTTTTTGTTTGTATTTTTAATCAAATAAATGCAGGCTTGGTGAGCAGAGGATACTTCTTTTAAAACATTAAAAAATCTTACTGACCCCAAACTTTTGAACGGTAGTGTGTATATATATATATATATATATATATATATATATATATATATATATATATATATATATATATATATATATATACAGTGTTTCCCATACATTGACGAGACTGTGGCGGCCCGCCACATTCTAATTTGTCCCGCCACAGTCTCAAAATGAAACGGAAATTAGTTTTGTCGCGATATTTAAATTACCGTCTGATAATTGCGCTCTGTTATATGGCAAAAGTGGGAGTCATAGAGAAAAATAAGTAGACTAGCACCCAATTAAGTTTTCGTGCACTATATTCAAAGTCATCTGAAGCCATTCCATAGCTTCATGTGAGGGACAGAAGGATATGTACATCGTTAAGTTCACGGTCAGAAACTCAGCAGCTGTCAATCATTCAGCACTCAAACAGCGCGTCGCGTTCGGTAACGACAGTCAGCACGGTAAGGTAAAACTGTCCAATATGATATATTCCCATTATAATACTTGATATGTAGATAAAGGGCTGTGGATTTGCATAAAATGACTTCATCTTGCTGGAGTTTATTGCTGTTTCTGAACGATTTCATCATACTGGCTACAGGGTGTCTGTTAGATCGCACAACACAAGGACTATGAATTGGCGTCACACGCACAATAACTGGAATTTAAAAAAGTGAGAAGAAACATATGATTAATAAACTGTTAAATGCAGATATACACAGGGATTCTCTTTGTGCCGTGAACTTTTCAATGCGCAGCTCAACTGCGCGCTCTGACTCCATATTGCTTCAAGCACATCATTCTGCACCCGGAATGCGCATTAGCGGTTTTTTGCTGAAGTTTTGAAGCGTTTCATATTATCATGGTTACTGGAAGATTATTAATAGCCTATTTTGTTCTGTCGTATCTATCATATTTTGTTGCCCCATTAAAAAGCTGCACAATACATTAAAAATAAGCGTCTTTTAATCTTACATTAATATAAATACATATAATAATTTACATATAAATCTAATATAAATCGTTTTTTCATTTCATAAGAATACAAATAGTAATTTTTAAACTTTTTATTAACATTTGGATTTATAAAATTACTGTGCAAAGTGTTTTTTTTTTTGTTGTTTTTTCCCCCCCAAGATTTAGGCTAGAATACTTTTTGCTGCTGAATTATATACTCACCTAGTTTACTTATTTACTGGTCAGCTTATGATTATATATTTTTATTCATTTGTTATTTTTCTCTATAATAAAATAGTGTGGTTAGTTCATTCTGGATTGTTTAACAAATCAGTGACCATTAGTTCCACAAATACAGATGTTTAGATACAGACTCCCACTAATAAATTAATTCAACAAAGGTAACCTCTTTTGCTGCATATATTTTTAATGGTTTAAATTAGGGATGTCTCGATCACGTTTTTTTGCCCTCGAGTCCGAGTCCGAGTCATTTGATTTTGAGTATCTACCGATACCGAGTCCCGATCCGATACTTCTGTAATACATGAAAAAGAATTAAGAAGAGCGAAAAAAACAGATCCAGGAACAGTGCTTTTCAGGTTTTTCAGGAATCTAACAATCGTTTTCACGTACAGAAAATGGATAAAGTAATCAAATATAAAATATCACTGCATATTATCTTTACTGTATAAAATAAATAAAGATTAATCATTATTGAAGTTACAAAAACTATTCAGTCAAGAGCAGTGAGTGATTTCTTTGTTATTTGTTGTTTGATTTAACATTAAAAACAGGCAGCAGGAATATTTGTTTTCCCTAGAAGACATGCACGATCCAGTACATATACTGTTACACATGCGCTGTCTTTCTCGACTAATATACGTTCACTTAAGACAAAACCGACTATGTTTGCTAGGATACTCGCTAAGGCGGGCATGTTGACATAATTTTTGTATGAATTTGTCCGCTGAAGCGCAAGACTTGAAAGAGAACTCAGTATTTGCGCGCTGACTGAAATAAGCGTGTGCGCGCTTCGGATGAGTGCACACAAATCTTCTCACAGCGCGTGCGAGTTCTCTTTCGCGTCTTGATCTTGAAGGTTTAAATCAGCAAGGCTTAAATGAGTTAGTTTAAACACAGACAGCAACGTGTATGGAGTCAAATTAATGCCTTAAAGTTTTGCACAAAAATAAAGTTTTGCAAAACAAAAAAAAGAATTGAGCAATAAAAAAATGTTTTGCAAACAAAAATAAAGAATTGCAAAGGAAAAATAAAGTATTGAGCAGAAAAAAATAAGTTTTGCAAGCAAAAATAATAAATTGCAAAATAAAATAACGTAGTGCAAAAATAAAAATATAATCAATTACAAAAATCAATGACAGCTGTAATCCTATTTTATCTTTGCCACATATTTTTCATGCTCAAACCTACTAAATCATTTGCAACGCTCATTTTATTCTGCGTTTCAGTCAAGCGTGCGCTCACGATACCGGCTTTCATTTGCGCTGCACTTTTCTGTGCGGTTCTCTTTATGGCACTGGTTTGACGTGGGGGTGGAGTCAAGAAACGGGGGCACGCCCCCGCGAAACACGTCATCGACAGGAGACGCAGATCGCAACAGAACAGATCAAGCATAGAGACAGAGCGCATTTATTATAATCTGAAAACCACGCCCACCGGGGGAAAAACAATCCAACCGTCTCCACTGACTTTGTAATGCATGATGCTGCCTCCTTGTCTTTTCTGACTCATTACAAAAAACAGAACAATGCCTAAAAGCTGCTGTGTGACAAGGTGTACAGCTAACAAGCTAAAAACCCCAGAAATAAGTTTTTATAAGCTGTCGACCCCAAAAAACGAATGTTTAAGGACACAAAAGTGGATACAGGCAGTGAGACAGAGCGCAACAGGTCATATTACTATAAGAAATGCATTGGAGGGGGTCGTAATTGGCGACAACATATGCTAAACAAACCAACAAAAATAAACCATTCATTATTTTTAACCATGTCAAAGAATTATTTCACCTGTCGCTGATTACGTTCCCCTCCAATGCATTTCGCGGGGGGCGTGCCCCCGTTTCTTGACTCCACCCCCACGTCAAACCAGTGCCATAAAGAGATCCGCACAGAAAAGTGCAGCGCAAAGGAAAGCCGGTATCGTGAGCGCACGCTTGACTGAAACGCAGAATAAAATGAGCGTTGCAAATGATTTAGTAGGTTTGAGCATGAAAAATATGTGGCAAAGATAAAATAGGATTACAGCTGTCATTGATTTTTGTAATTGATTATATTTTTATTTTTGCACTACTTTATTTTATTTAGCAATTTATTATTTTTGTTTGCAAAACTTATTTTTTTCTGCTCAATACTTTATTTTTCCTTTGCAATTCTTTATTTTTGTTTGCAAAACATTTTTTTTATTGCTCAATTCTTTTTTGTGTTTTGCAAAACTTTATTTTTGTGCAAAACTTTAAGGCATTAATTTGACTCCATACACGTGTGCTGTTCAGGTCTCACCTGCGCTCGCGCGCTATCAACACCCGGGTGATGACGGCGTAAATGACTGGACATTAGAGCATACGGCACTCGCAGTTAACAGTTTAAAAAGAGTAACTGTTTTGTCCACGCTTTCTGATTATCGTTGTTGTAACGTTTTGCGCATCCATCGCCTGAAACATACGTTATCTGTACTCTGTCTGTTTTCCACGTTGCTATTTTAAACAAACCATATTAACCAATAGATGCGTCGTCATTCGAGATGGACCGCGGTGCAAGTGCGTACCTAACCGTAAGTGGAGAACCGTAGGGTTCGATTTTTTACTGAGAACCGTTGCACCCCTAATACATATATATCCGAGTCCTGATCGGGAGGTAACGTCCGATTCCGATCGAGTCTGAAACCACGTGATCGGGCCCGATTTCCGATCACGTGATCGGATCTGGACATCCCTAGTTTAAATGTGTACTCTACATGTTTGACCACTTATGAATTATCATTTAGCCTACTATATGTTGTGTACGTGACTAATGTGCTCTACCATCACCAATAAATAAATTACTTTTAGAGCACAAAATTCTTTTTACAAGAGAACAAATTTCTTCATTGATCTAGTCACTTAATTTTGCTCTCAGAATGCACCAGATTTATGCATTTAAATTTAAAATGTACAAAATTTTCCTCCGGGGGGGGCATGCCCCGGGACCCCCCTAGAGGAACCGATGTCCACCCACCACAGTCTCACAAAATCCTGTGGGAAACACTGATATATATTCCCTGTACTCCTGACAGTAAAATACGCCATAATAAAGGTCCAGTGAAAAAAACGCGATATGTATATTTATGTGTAACTATAAATTACTTGAATCATTCAGTCATATTTATTAGAAAGTGTCGTTGCATCAAACCTGTCATGCATATTTTTTATTAGTTCGCTCCATTATTGCTTTGTTGCTTCATAATGAGTTGAGATTGCAGAAGATAAAGTTGATGTTCAGAGAGCAGCTCGACGCTTCAGTGTTAATTTGGGCGCCAAAATAAACACACACCAGCGTATGCTGGCAGAAGCAGACCTTGTGTTTTATGAATTTGATCCAAAGCGAGTTTCAGTGTTTGTCAGCTGTCGTGAACTCGGCCAGCGGGACCACTGAGACGCGCGGTTCACATTCCCAAAGACTCCTGGGAGTTTATAGACAGAGTTCTGAATGTACACACTCAAGCGTGTGTGTTTTACTCTGAGATGCATGTCATGTTTGAGACGCGCTGGCTGAAGTGTGTAGCGAGTGCCTCTTGTTGTGGTTTTTTCACATGTGCACGTGTGCAGTTTGACATGCGTGCGTGCCGGGATTTAGAGAGGCATTCGGATGGGATGTTTGGTGGGATTTCAGGGTTGTGGTGGAAGTGACCACAGTCCATTGTTATAAAACATCTCTGGTTTATTCCTTCCAGGAAGCTGTGAGATCCGTGTCCCTTTGTCTTGAGTTATGTAAAACGTTTTGTATAATAACTTGTGAAACGCCAGAGAATGTGAAATGTGATCAGGAATATATTAAACGCACATTTGAACGTGGGATCTGGAACATGTGATGTTAACATGAAACTCAACAAGAGAAACGCGGTGAACATCTCCTCTGATTCTTCTTTCTTGTCTTTTACAGATCAAGAAAGCGTACAGACAGAGAGCGCTGTCCTGCCATCCAGATAAAAACCCAGACAATCCCAAAGCTGGTGAGTGTTTTACTGTAGTCACCAATCCATGGGATGAAGCGCCCAAACCTGCAGATTTGTGGGATATATAATTAGTGATCGACCGATATTGATTTTTTATAACCGATACCGATACCGATTATTTGCATGTTTATGTACCTGATAACCGATATGCAGAACCGATATTTATTTACTGTTATACTTCTGTTTTTGACAATTATTATAACACAAATGAGCTGAACAAACCATTTTATTTATAACAATCACTCCCTCCTTGCATACAAAAAAAAACCTTTATATTTATACACAAATAAATAGAGGGGTCTGAGTCCAAAAAATTAAAGTGCAATTAACTAAATAATGGTTATGTAGTAAATCAAATGATTATATAATCTAGGGTGTTTAAACGAGATAATCTTGTCAAAAATGTCATGCAGTGGCCGTGTTTGAGGCTTCCTGATCATCAACCCATTCAGGTGCTAAGCAATATGAACGAACTTTTTCTTCTAGACTAATGGTGAGCAAATACAACAGATAGAGAATTAAATTCAGCGCTTTTATTTTCAACATGCACTCATTCATGTCTGTTTTATTTAATTCATGTAAAGTTACGTCTTTATTGGGGCAGGACATGACGAATTACACTACGTGACTCAATGAGTTCGTCTCAATTGTTTAGAAACAAGCTGCATAAATTAACTATATCAGGAATTTATGTCTCAGATCTCATTTGTGCATGTCTGTTATGTTAAATAAAGTTGATTAATTAAAGCAAACCAAGTAGAACATATACTTTACCTGTGCACTGAGTTGTTGTTGACTGATCTCCTCAGACGCCCGGGCTGCAATGGCGGAAATCTCAAAACGGCCACAAGATGGCGCCATAAATCGGCGAATCCGATATTACAAAACCGATACCCGATTATGGAAAAATGCTTAAATATCGGGAAAAATATCGGTAAACAGATATATCGGTCGATCACTATATATAATAGACCCTTTCTCAGAAGCGGAAGTCGTCATAGTTGGGTAAAATTCTACAGCGGTGAATGAGAGAATACATTAAATATATTTTTTTGTGTTTCCATTTTCTCAAATGGCAAAAGAAAAACTCCACAATAGTGTTTTCACAACTCTCAAAAAGATGAATAAAATAGAGAGCGATTGATAACGGCAGTCAGAAGAGAGAAAGATGTCATTTTATTGATTTGCAGGATTTACGATATTAATGACTGTTAAAACACGTCATCACTGTCAGTGAAAAGGGTCTATAGGAAAAAAATACAATATGTTTAATTGAATTTATTCTTGAATTTATTTTTGTATTTTTTAAATTAATTATTTTCTGTAGTATCTTTAACTTATTTTTATTTATTTGTTCATTTATTTTATATTATTTATTCCCACATATTTTTTTCCATATTTAAATATTCCAACATTTATTTATTTCAACATTTTTTTTATTCATTTTTGTGTTTATTCTTATATTTCTGTCACTTATATGATTTTTCTGTATTTATATTTTTAACTTTATTTTTATTCTTTTTTTTAATTCATTCATTCATTCATTTATGCATTTATTTATTTTTATATTAATATTCCCATATGTATTTTTTCCTTATTTAAATATTCCCACATTTATTTATTTTAACATTTTTTTTGTATTTATTCTTTATGATTTATTTTTTGTATTTATTTTTAACTTAATTTCTGTTCTTTTTATTTTATTCTTTCATTTATTTAACTTTATTTTTATATTTATTTATACTTTATTTCGTTTTTATATTTATTTATTCTCACATGCATTTTTTTCCATATTTAAATATTCCCACATTTATTTATTTAAAGTTTTTATTTGCTTTTGCATTTATTCTTACATTTCTGTTTCTATTCTTTCATTTTCTTGTGATTTTATTTTCTTATTATTTTTAACTTATGTTTATTCTTTCATATTTTTTTTTTTTTTACATATTTTTATATTTATTTATTTATCAACTTATTTTTATATTTATTTATTCCCACATGCATTTTTTCCATATGCAAATATTCCCTCATTTATTACAATTTGTTTTTGCTTATTTTTGTATTTATTCTTATATTTCTGTCTCTTATATGATTTTTTCATGTATATGATGCAAAAATATGTTCTTAATTTAAGCATATATACATAAGCACTGCCTTAATAAAATAAAATAGTATTTAAATAAAAGAGATCTATTTATTTAAATGAATTTAAATTAAAAGTTAAATTAAAAAATACTTCAGAAAAATACATCATTAATAAATGAAAATGACAAAAAATTTAAATTTATTCATGCATTGAAATAATGGCCCCTCCATTATTGCAATGCATGAACAGATTTAAATTTTTTGTCATTTTCATTTATTAATGATGTATTTTTAATTAAGAGGTGCTTAATTGTCATGCAAATTATATATTATTATATTAATTTCTTTGTGCAAAATGTGTTTTCTTTATGCAAAATATAATTGACTAAATTTTGATGGATATTGGGGACGTTTTGATGAGAGTTCATGCACAAAGCCAACATCATCAAGCCAGTGTTGATCAGATATGGTGGTTTAATTCATGGGTTAAACCCGATAAAAGCGTAGACTTCCAAATGGAGATGATCCGCACAATGAACAGGCTAAACAATCCAGGCAGATACGGGGCAGCATGACATAAGACGAGCGTCTGACACGGCTAACGTGCACAAACACTCCAGCATGTGGCTTCTCTTATACCCCCCGTGACTCCGTCTGCCCAGAACATGTGCATAATCAATGCTGGGAAAATCATTCAGCGTCAAAACCCCAGAACGAGCACCTTGGCGTGTTTGGAGGGGCGTTTTTTTCCCTTGCGGTCTCTGGAGGCTTTCAACAATTCCTGATTGAGTCAAAACTGGGAGACGAGGCATAATGGCTTATGGAGCAGGTTTGCTTTCTCCCAAATCACGGAATCTGCAGCCTCGCACGAGCCGTCCGTCTGCACCGGGGTGAGGCAAAGGTCACGTAACATTCGAACCCGCTTGCGTGCGGACGCCTTCACGGCGAAGCTCATAATCACGCAGGTATCGGGGTAACTGGAGCCGCCGGCCCTTTGGGGGTGAAACCGGAGCTCGCAGACGCTTGTTAGCGGAGAACAGAACCAGTCGCGCCATCAGCGAGTCATTAGGGTCTGCAGGACTGAAGGGGCCTCGCGTGGTTCCCCTGATTGCTCTGGCGGCCCCTCGTGTGGTGCGGCAGGGACCCCCACGTTTACACGCAGGAACACAGGAGGGGATCATTAGCGGGAACAGCTTTCGTGAGAGTGCCGGCACCCGCGTTTAATGCAGGAAACGTGTTCGTTAGCAGGATGTTAGTGCTGCCCTGCGCTGGAGTCAGACTGCAACTATAAACCTGCTTAAAGAGCACGATTGAGTTTGTTATATATTATAATGTGTCATATTATTGTTATTATTAATTTTTATGTAAATTTTAACTATTTTGGTGGAAAGGGATAACATTAAGGAAAAATTTAAAAATTGTTTTGCAATTTGTTTTTATATGTAGATTTTTGTAATGTTGTGGAAAATAATAAAACAATAAATAGTTCATTAAACTGTTTTTTAATGTCTAGGTATATGTTAATTTATTATTATTATTATTATTATTATTAATAATAATTTATTTTGTATATTTTAATTAAACATACATAAAAATGTGCATATATATATATATATATATATAAAATAATAAAACAATACATAAATATTGAATTAAACTTTTATCGAGTGTTTATGTATATGTTAATTTGTTATTAGTAATTTTTTTTATTGTATGGCCTGTATTTTAATTATTTTTTTTGGTGGAAAGGGATAATGTGGGGTAAAATGAATTATTTTTTTAACTGAGGTTTTTTAATGCTTTGTAAAAGAATAAATCAAATAAATCTTACGTCAAACTGTTTTATTAATAATCTTTGTGTGATAAAAATAATAAAACAACAAATAAAAAGTAAATTACATTTTTTTAATTGTCTATGTATATATTAATTTATTACTATTAATAATTTTAATGTACATTTTAATTATTTATTTTGGGATAATGTGGGGTAAAATGTACTTTTTTTTAATACTTTGTAAGATTAAAACAATAAATTAATAGTACATCAAACTTTTTTATTAATTATCTTTGTATGTTGAAAATAATAAAACAATAAATACAAATTAAAATATTTTTTAATAGTATATGTATATGTTAATTTATTATTATTCATAATTTTTATGTATATTTTAATTACTTATTTTGGCGGAAAAGGGTTATTGGGGTAAAATGTGTGTTTTTTTTATTATATAAAATTTTTTAATGCTTTGTGAAATAATAAAACAATAAATAGTACATCAAACTATTTTTAATTGTCTATGTATATGTTAATTTTTTATTATTAATAGTTTTTTATGTATATTTTAATCATTTATTTTGGTGGAAAGGGTAATGTGTGGTAAGAATGTACAATTTTTCCAATTGTATTGGGCTTTTTCTTTTTTAATGCTTTGGAAAAGATTAAAACAAACAAATAAATAAATAATTAAAATAGTTTGATATTTATGTGTTAATGTTATCACTATTTGTTTGTGTATTTTTGTATGCAGGAAAGGATAATGTGGGGTAAAATGTACAATTTTGCAATTATACTTTTCTTTTTTAATGCTTTGGAAAAGATTAATACAATAAATAAATAATTTTTAAAAGTTTGATGTATTGTGTGTAGATGCACGCATACATTCAGACTAAAAATGAACGCATCACAACCTCATTAACATATGACCACCCTCATTTACATATCAGTAAATTTCGTGCGAAAGCATCAAACTTTTCAAAATAGCATGAAAAATCCCTCTTTTATAGGTTTTAACATGTTCTTCAAGGATGTTCAGTGGTCTGGGTGTTACTGAGCTTTGAATTACAGTCAGATGAATCTCATTTCTTCATTGTGTGTGTTGCACAGCGGAGCTCTTCCACCAGCTGTCTCAGGCTCTGGAGGTGTTGACAGACGCCGCTGCCAAGGTGAGAATGTTTCTACATGCATCGTAAAACACAACTGCACATTAGATCAGCTTCTTCATGTAGGCCAATAGGTTTCCTCTGCTGTAATCACAAGGTCAAAAATGTCCATAAATTAAAAGTAACTCAAATAATTAAAATCAAAATAAATTTTAGAATTCCATTGAGTTGTTTTTCATTCCTTCAGGCTGCTTACGACAAGGTCCGTGCTGCTAAAAAACAAGCCGAGGAGAGAAACCGGAAGCTAGATGACAAGAGGAAGAAGATTAAACTTGGTCAGCTACTCTTCCTCACTCATTCTGCTCCATTATTATGGCTTGTCAGTGTAACACACACTGAATGACGTTTGTTTTGTGTGTTGTGTAGATCTGGAGGCGCGTGAACGGCAGGCAGACACTGTCAAAACAGAAGAGATTAAAATCACACGCACGTTAGAAGAGGAGGTGAGAGCTTCATTTTCATTTGTGTATCAGTCCGACAGATGGATGTTTTGGTAGTAAGACTCCTGGATTGGTGACTCTGTGCTTTTGTAGTTGTTTTGGATGCAGTTTGTTCTGCCGGATGACTAGTAACCAAAGAAAAAACTAATATCTACATTTATATTCATGCATTTGCAGATGCTTTTATCCAAAACGACTTATATTGCATTTATTTCTATCTAATATCTATCTAAATATCTAAAATCACATTCGAACTGTAACGCTTCACCTTTCTATGGAAGTTTGTTTCTGCCACGGAATAAAAAAATAAAAGTTAATTGCGACTTTTTATCTCACAATTCACTTTTTTCACGCAATTCTGACTTTTTTTCTCTGTATTTTGAGTTTAAATCCCACAATTCTGACTTTTTTTCTCTCTATTTTGAGTTTAAATCCCATAATTCTGACTTTTTTCTTGCAATTCTGAGTTTAAATCTTGCAATTCTGACTTTTTTCTCTGTATTTTGAGTTTAAATCCCGCAATTCTGACTTTTTTCTCGCAATTCTGACTTTTTTCTCGCAATTCTGACATATTTCTTGGAATTCTGACTTTTTTCTTTGGAATTCTGAGTTTAAATCTTGTAATTTTGACTTTTTTTTCCTCTATTTTGAGTTTAAATCCCACAATTCTGACTTTTTTCTTGCAATTCTGACTTTTTTCTCTCTATTTTGAGTTTAAATCTTGCAATTCTGACTTTTTTTCTCTGTATTTTGAGTTTAAATCCCACAATTCTGACTTTTTCCTTGCAATTCTGACTTTTTTCTTGGAATTCTGAATTTAAATCTTGCAATTCTGACATTTTTCTCTCTATTTTGAGTTTAAATCTTGCAATTCGGACTTTTTTTCTCTGTATTTTGAGTTTAAATCCCACAATTCTGACTTTTTTCTTGCAATTCTGACTTTTTTTGGAATTCTGAGTTTAAATCTTGCAATTTTGACTTTTTTTCTCTCTATTTTGAGTTTAAATCTCGCAATTCTGACTTTTTTCTCTCTATTTTGAGTTTAAATCTCGCAATTCTGAATTTTTTCTTGGAATTCTGACTTTTTTTTTGGAATTCTGAGTTTAAATCTTGCAATTTTGACTTTTTTTCTCTCTATTTTGAGTTTAAATCTCGCAATTCTGACTTTTTTCTTGCAATTCTGACTTTTTTCTCTCTATTTTGAGTTTAAATCTCGCAATTCTGACTTTTTTCTCTCTATTTTGAGTTTAAATCTCGCAATTCTGAATTTTTTCTTGGAATTCTGACTTTTTTCTTGCAATTCTGACTTTTTCTCGGAATTCTGACCTTTTTTTCCTCTGAATTCTGACTTTTTTTCACGGAATTGTGACTTTTTCTGGCAATTCTTTTTATCTCTGTACTTTGAGTTTAAATCTCACAATTATTTTTTTTCTCTATATTTTGAGTTTAAATCCCACAATTCTGACTTTTTTCTCTCTATTTTGAGTTTAAATCTCGCAATTCTGACTTTTTTCTCTCTATTTTGAGATTAAATCTCGCAATTCTGACTTTTTTTCTTGGAATTCTGAATTTAAATCTCGCAATTCTGACTTTTTTCTCTGTATTTTGAGTTTAAATCCCACAATTCTGACTTTTTTCTCTGTATTTTGAGTTTAAATCCCGCAATTCTGACTTTTTTCTTGCAATTCTGACTTTTTTCTCTCTATTTTGAGATTAAATCTTGCAATTCTGACTTTTTTTCTTGGAATTCTGAATTTAAATCTCGCAATTCTGACTTTTTTCTTGCAATTCTGACTTTTTTCTCTCTATTTTGAGATTAAATCTTGCAATTCTGACTTTTTTTCTTGGAATTCTGAATTTAAATCTCGCAATTCTGACTTTTTTCTCTGTATTTTGAGTTTAAATCCCGCAATTCTGACTTTTTTCTTGCAATTCTGACTTTTTTCTCTCTATTTTGAGTTTAAATCTCGCAATTCTGAATTTTTTCTTGGAATTCTGACTTTTTTCTTGCAATTCTGACTTTTTTCTCTCTATTTTGAGTTTAAATCTCACAATTCTGACTTTTTTCTCTCTATTTTGAGTTTAAATCTCGCAATTCTGAAATTTTTCTTGGAATTCTGACTTTTTTCTTGCAATTCTGACTTTTTCTCGGAATTCTGACCTTTTTTTCCTCTGAATTCTGACTTTTTTTCATGGAATTGTGACTTTTTTTTCTGGCAATTCTTTTTATCTCTGTACTTTTTATCTCTGAGTTTAAATCTCACAATTATGATTTTTTTTCTCTATATTTTGAGTTTAAATCCCACAATTCTGACTTTTTTCTTGGTATTCTTTGTTTAAATCCAGCAATTATGAATTTTTTCTTGCAATTGTGAGTTTGTATCTCAGCAAAATTGTGAGATAAAAAGTCGCAATTACCTCTTTTATTTATTTTTTTTTTAATAAGCTCCCAAACCTTTCTGTCCTGAAACTGCATGCAATCATCAGTGCTGCAGTAGTGCTTGCTTTGATTAGTGAACAGCCAATAGGTGTCAGTGTTTGACATGTAGAGTCTGAGCGACGAGTTACTGCAGGTCAGTCTGTATGAATCACTCTAGGAGATTCTAACAGCACAGAGTATTGTTTTGTTTATGCGTATAATAATTCTGGGAATGCGTGTGGTTGCGTGTTCCTCTTGTAGATCGCCCGTCTGAGAGAGGAGGGTTCACGAGAACTACAGGAGCAGCAGAGGCTCATACGAGAGCAGATCCAGAGAGAGACAGACACACACACAGGTGCTTAAACACACACTCACACACGTTAATGCATCTGGCAGATGCTTTTACCCTAAGAGACTTGCATTGCATTAAAAGCATACTTTTTTTTTTCTTTTTACCTGTTTATCTAATTTTTTTGTTCTGCAGAAGAAACTCATACAGGTTTGGAACATGAGAGATTATGTGTATATAATAATTGATGACTGAATGATCATTTTTGGGTGAACTATCACTTTAACGTCTAAATTACAAATCTGGAAACTCAAACTTTTTTTATTTATTGTTTCCTCAGTAGTCCAAGAATCATGTTTATGTGCATGTAAACCTTTAATTTCCCCAGTATTTTGTTTTATTGTTGATTTCTGATCAGTTTGTTCTGGAAAACACACACTGCTCACAGCATCAGAAACAGCTGCTGCGTTTGCTCAATAACTCAGACCTAAAAACCAGCGTAGGGAGTATAAATAGATAACATTGTCCTTATTACTGTAATACAGATTTTACGACACCTGATACATGAACATTTCACATAAATAGGTGCTGATGGATAGAAAAGAAGCAGTGCATTAGAAAACGCATCACTGAGGGACAGTGAAAGTGGTGATGAAACACAGGCGCAGCGTGTGAGGAAGACGTATAGAATACTGTAAGGAATGGTTGTGTGCTGGAGGGGTCTTGGCATGATGTCTGCGCTGAAACGGCGCTCACCTCTCCCAGAACGCAGCGTTTGCACGCTAGAGGGGCTCTCGGAGGGTCGCTCTGAAAGGAGACGTACTGGAAACATCCCTGCTGTGGTTTATAGCGGGACAGAAGCTTGTGAATGTGTCTGTTGGGTGGATGATTGAATGAGAGCATGAGATTGATACCTGAGCTGATGTCTAACTCGTGTTTCCTTTCTGTTTTCTCACTGAATCCTCATTTGTCTCTTCTACAGGACGTCAGGGCGGCAGCGATGTGACTCCTAAACTGAAGGTACTGTATGTGTATAGAAGTGTGTAAGAAACCGTAATAAACCACCATATAAAAATAAATGAATGATTTCATGCAATAAAAGCAATGCAATAAAAACAGTTGGTCACGATGGCTGGTTTACACTGCAAGTCTTAATGCAGAGATCTGATCTTTTGACCATATCTGATTTTTTTTTTTTTTTTTTTTTTTTTTCCCTGTCAGTTTACATTCACTTTTTAGACATGACTGGTATCCAATATGAATGTTTACATTAATCCCCGCCCAAAATAATTCTGTTGGTGATCACTTTACTATTGCAACCCTTGGGTTTTGAGTGGCTGTACTAAAATTATTTATATAATTCACGTCAGGTGGCCATGATTACTTGCCAGCAAGGATAAGTTAAAAGCTGTCATGGATATTTGCGACGCAAAATCTGACTGAATGGACATAGACCAGAAAATAACAGTAGTTTTCGTTTGTTATTTTATCTATGGTTTGTTAGATCTAGAATTCTGAAGTGAAATAAAGCACAGTAAGATTACATTCATTTGAATAAATTCAAATTAATTAATAAGAGAGAGAGGGTGATGTGTGCGTCTGTACAGCGTCTATATGTACAAAATGAAGCTTGTGAGTTTAATTACAAAAACAGCGAAGTTATCACCTCGTTGATGACCATGTACAGGCAGGGTGAAAAGCAACGGTCCTAGTACTGAGCCTTGTGGTACTCCATACTGAAGTGTGTCAGATTTTTGTTCCAGTGTAAACACAGCCAACGTTTCATGCACTAGTACAGGGATTCCCAAAAAATGTTTTATTTTATGTTTGTAGTCGGGAAGGTTTTTGAAAAAAGTCTCTTTGATGCACATGGGGAGCGAAGGCGGCCCCGTGTGGTCCGATCCAACAGACGAGCTACTGCTTAAATTGCTCTATTAGTTAATGCTGGTTCTGTATTAAAATACATTCATTTTAATAAATTCAAATTAATTAATGAGAGAGAGAGAATTATACTTTATATTATACTTTATATCTCGCAATTCTGACTTTATAACACAATTCTGACTTTATAACACAATTCTGACTTTATATCTCACAATTCTGACTTTATGAAACTTATTTTCGGCACTAAATAAAAAAATTTAAAAAGTAATTACGACTTTTTATCACGCAATTCTGACTTTATATCTCGCAATTCTGACTTTATAACTCGCAATTCTGACTTTATCTTGCAATTCTGACTTTATATCTCGCAATTCTGACTTTATAACACAATTCTGAGTTTATAACACAATTCTGACTTTATAACTCACAATTCTGACTATAACTCGCAATTCTGACTTTATGAAACTTGTTTTCGGTGCTAAATAAAAAAATTAAAAAGGTAATTGCGACTTTTTATCTGACAATTCTGACTTTTTTAGATATAAAAGTCAGAATTCACACTTTTTTTTCTCGCAGTTGTGTTTTATCACGCAATTCTGACTTTATAACTCGCAATTCTGACTTTATAACTCGCAATTCTGACTTTATATCTCACAATTCTGACTTTATGAAACTTGTTTTCGGCACTAAATAAAAAAATTAAAGTAATTACGACTTTTTATCACGCAATTCTGACTTTATATCTCGCAATTCTGACTTTATATCTCACAATTCTGACTATATCTCGCAATTCTGACTTTATAACACAATTCTGACTTTATAACTCGCAACTCTGACTTTATCTTGCAATTCTGACTTTATATCTCACAATTCTGACTATATCTCGCAATTCTGACTTTATAACACAATTCTGACTTTATAACACAATTCTGACTTTATATCTCGCAATTCTGACTTTATCTTGCAATTCTGACTTTATATCTCACAATTCTGACTATATCTCGCAATTCTGACTTTATAACACAATTCTGACTTTATATCTCGCAATTCTGACTTTATCTTGCAATTCTGACTTTATATCTCACAATTCTGACTTTATATCTCACAATTCTGACTATATCTCGCAATTCTGACTTTATAACACAATTCTGACTTTATATCTCGCAATTCTGACTTTATGAAACTTGTTTTCGGCACTAAATAAAAAAATTAAAAAGTAATTACGACTTTTTATCACGCAATTCTGACTTTATATCTCGCAATTCTGACTTTATAACAATTCTGACTTTATAACAATTCTGACTTTATAACTCGCAATTCTGACTTTATCTTGCAATTCTGACTTTATATCTCGCAATTCTGACTTTATAACACAATTCTGACTTTATAACACAATTCTGACTTTATATCTCGCAATTCTGACTTTATCTCGCAATTCTGACTTTATAACACAATTCTGACTTTATGAAACTTGTTTTCGGCACTAAATAAAAAAATTTAAAAAGTAATTACGACTTTTTATCACGCAATTCTGACTTTATATCTCGCAATTCTGACTTTATAACAATTCTGACTTTATAACTCGCAATTCTGACTTTATAACTCGCAATTCTGACTTTATCTTGCAATTCTGACTTTATATCTCGCAATTCTGACTTTATAACACAATTCTGACTTTATAACACAATTCTGACTTTATAACTCACAATTCTGACTATAACTCGCAATTCTGACTTTATGAAACTTGTTTTCGGTGCTAAATAAAAAAATTAAAAAGGTAATTGCGACTTTTTATCTGACAATTCGGACTTTTTTAGATATAAAAGTCAGAATTCACACTTTTTTTTCTCGCAGTTGTGTTTTATCACGCAATTCTGACTTTATAACTCGCAATTCTGACTTTATAACTCGAAATTCTGACTTTATATCTCGCAATTCTGACTTTATCACGCAATTCTGACTTTTTATCACGCAATTCTGATGCACATGGGGAGTGAAGGCTGGCCCATGTGGTCCGATCCAACAGACGACCTACTGTACCTTAAATTCAGTGATTTGATGAATTAGGATACATATGAAGTGGATTCTCCTAAAATAATTAATCTGACGATGATTTAAACGTACGCTACATGTATAACTCGGAACTCGATGACCCATAATTCTTATTAATACACGTTCACCCTGCTATCCTGTCTCTTCCTGTCCTTCAGTGTCATCTCATCGTCTGGAGAATATATAACTATGTAAAACAAGCAGGACCATATTTCGTTTGGAAACCGTTCAGTTTTCTTTATTAAAGGACGAAGTGGGACGTTAGCTAATGTGTTTATGTATTTAATCTCATTATTGTGTTCGGCGCTGATCCAAACATCCCATCCTCCGGTGAATTACCTTCATGTTTGTGTGCTCTATCAGCAAAAATAAACACTAATGTTGGATTAGAAGAAACTCTGGGTGATGTACGGATGCATTACGTGAGATTTGGCATGGACCCTGTTCTAAATAGTTTTCCCAGCAGCCTCTGATAGATCACCAGAGAACGGCACGTCCCGCTGTGTTTCAGACATATTCGTGCACGTATATTTTTCTTTAAAACTGATTCGTCTTGACTTCCTGAGAGGAGCCGTCTGATTAAACGAGCACAGGCCTTTTAAAACAAATTAGTCTTGCTCTTTCAATGGACCAGGCCATTAATTAAAGCAGATTCCTCCGACGGTGCTCGTGTTCGGTTTCTCTATTAGAGAGCTGATGTGTTACAGTTGATTATCGTGGCTCGTATGATGTAACTGGAACATTGTGAGCACATGGTTTTAGTGCAGCATATGAAAAATAAAATCAATACTGAAAATGAGGTGTAAGGAGAAACTTTATGGGTGAATCTTACCCAAAATAAAATATATTTTGATTTAATGTTTGTGGTTTTTGAAATAAGTCTTTTCTGCTCACCTAGTCTGCGTTTATTTGACCAAAAAATACAGGAAAAACAGTAATATTGTGAAATATTGAATGTGAATATATTTTAAAGTGTTGTTTATACTTGTGATTGCAAAGCTTTTGAGTACTGAAAAAAACTGCATCACAGTTTCCACAAAAATATGAAGCAGCAAAACTGTTTTCAACATTGATAATAATGATAAATGTTTCTTGAGCAGCAAATCATCATATTAGAATGATTTCTGAAGGATCATGTGACACTGAAGACTGGAGTAATGATGCTGAAAATTCAGCTTTGATCACAGGAATAAATTACATTTTACTATATATTCACATAGAAAACAGTTTTTTTTTAATTGTAAAAATATTTCACAATATGACTGTTTTGTGTGTGTGTATTTTTTATGTTTTTGATCATATAAGTGCAGTCCTGGTAGAAGAGACTTTCTTGCACAAACATTAAAAAATCTTACCGAACCCAAACTTTAAAATGGTTATATTATGGAAACTTGTTTTCGGCACTAAATAAAAAAATTAAAAAGGTAATTGCGACTTTTTATCTCAGAATTCTGACTTTTTTAGTTATAAAAGTCAGAATTCAGACTTTTTTTCTCGTAGTTGTGTTTTATCACGCAATTCTGACTTTAAAACACAATTCTGACTTTATAACACAATTCTGACTTTATGTCTCACAATTCTGACTTTATAACACAATTCTGACTTTATATCTCGCAATTCTGACTTTATAACGCAATTCTAACTTTATAACGCAATTCTAACTTTAAAACACAATTCTGATTTTATGTCTCGCAATTCTAACTTTATAACACAATTCTAACTTTAAAACACAATTCTGACTTTATGTCTCACAATTCTGACTTTATAACGCAATTCTGAAATTATATCTCGCAATTCTGACTTTAAAACACAATTCTGACTTTATAACTCGCAATTCTAACTTTATAACACAATTCTGACTTTATATCTCACAATTCTGACTTTATAACACAATTCTAACTTTAAAACACAATTCTGACTTTATGTCTCACAATTCTGACTTTATAACGCAATTCTGAAATTATATCTCGCAATTCTGACTTTAAAACACAATTCTGACTTTATATCTCGCAATTCTGACTTTATAACACAATTCTGACTTTATATCTCGCAATTCTGACTTTATAACAATTCTGACTTTATAACTCGCAATTCTAACTTTAAAACACAATTCTGACTTTATAACTCGCAATTCTAACTTTATAACACAATTCTGACTTTATATCTCGCAATTCTGACTTTAAAACACAATTCTGACTTTATAACTCGCAATTCTGACTTTAAAACACAATTCTGACTTTATAACTCGCAATTCTAACTTTAAAACACAATTCTGACTTTATATCTCGCAATTCTGACTTTATAACACAATTCTGACTTTATAACTCGCAATTCTAACTTTATAACACAATTCTGACTTTATATTTCACAATTAGGGCTGGGCGATATATCGCATGCGATTCTCACGCGCATTTCGTTAGTAAAGCCGGTTCCCTGATTACCACTAAATCGCCATCACCTGCTTTCAAATGGAGCGCTATTTAACAGACAGAGCCGTAGTTCACTGATAAGCCACGCAAATATCGCGTTCATTATCGAAGGCGATTCATCTGCGATATGAACGTGGCTTATCAGTGAACTACGGCTCTGGCTATTAAATGGCGCTCCATTTGAAAGCAGGTGATGGAGATTTAGCGGTAATCAGGGAACCGGCTTTACTGACGAAATGCGCGTGACAATCGCATGCGATATATCGCCCAGCCCTATTCACAATTCTAACTTTAAAACACAATTCTGACTTTATAACGCAATTCTGACTTTATAACTCACAATTCTGACTTTATAACACAATTCTGACTTTATATCTCACAATTCTGACTTTATAACACAATTCTGACTTTATAACGCAATTCTAACTTTAAAACACAATTCTGACTTTATAACACAATTCTGACTTTATATCTCGCAATTCTGACTTTATAACGCAATTCTAACTTTATAACGCAATTCTAACTTTAAAACACAATTCTGACTTTATTTCTCGCAATTCTGACTTTATAATGCAATTCTGACTTTATAACGCAATTCTGACTTTATTTCTCGCAATTCTGACTTTATGACTCGCAATTCTAACTTTATATCTCACAATTCTGACTTTATAACACAATTCTGACTTTATATCTCGCAATTCTGACTTTATATCTCGCAATTCTGACTTTATATCTCGCAATTCTGACTTTATAACTCGCAATTCTGACTTTATATGTCGCAATTCTGACTTTATATGTCGCAATTCTGACTTTATAACTCACAATTCTGACTTTATAACTCAATTCTGACTTTATATCTCGCAATTCTGACTTTATATCTCGCAATTCTGACTTTATAACTCACAATTCTGACTTTATAACGCAATTCTGACTTTATAACGCAATTCTAACTTTAAAACACAATTCTGACTTTATTTCTCGCAATTCTGACTTTATAATGCAATTCTGACTTTATAACGCAATTCTGACTTTATTTCTCGCAATTCTGACTTTATGACTCGCAATTCTAACTTTATAACACAATTCTGACTTTATATTTCACAATTAGGGCTGGGCGATATATCGCATGCGATTCTCACGCGCATTTCGTTAGTAAAGCCGGTTCCCTGATTACCACTAAATCGCCATCACCTGCTTTCAAATGGAGCGCTATTTAACAGACAGAGCCGTAGTTCACTGATAAGCCACGCAAATATCGCGTTCATTATCGAAGGCGATTCATCTGCGATATGAACGTGGCTTATCAGTGAACTACGGCTCTGGCTATTAAATGGCGCTCCATTTGAAAGCAGGTGATGGAGATTTAGCGGTAATCAGGGAACCGGCTTTACTGACGAAATGCGCGTGACAATCGCATGCGATATATCGCCCAGCCCTATTCACAATTCTAACTTTAAAACACAATTCTGACTTTATAACGCAATTCTGACTTTATAACTCACAATTCTGACTTTATAACACAATTCTGACTTTATATCTCACAATTCTGACTTTATAACACAATTCTGACTTTATAACGCAATTCTAACTTTAAAACACAATTCTGACTTTATAACACAATTCTGACTTTATATCTCGCAATTCTGACTTTATAACGCAATTCTAACTTTATAACGCAATTCTAACTTTAAAACACAATTCTGACTTTATTTCTCGCAATTCTGACTTTATAATGCAATTCTGACTTTATAACGCAATTCTGACTTTATTTCTCGCAATTCTGACTTTATGACTCGCAATTCTAACTTTATATCTCACAATTCTGACTTTATAACACAATTCTGACTTTATATCTCGCAATTCTGACTTTATATCTCGCAATTCTGACTTTATATCTCGCAATTCTGACTTTATAACTCGCAATTCTGACTTTATATGTCGCAATTCTGACTTTATATGTCGCAATTCTGACTTTATAACTCACAATTCTGACTTTATAACTCAATTCTGACTTTATATCTCGCAATTCTGACTTTATATCTCGCAATTCTGACTTTATAACTCACAATTCTGACTTTATAACGCAATTCTGACTTTATAACGCAATTCTAACTTTAAAACACAATTCTGACTTTATTTCTCGCAATTCTGACTTTATAATGCAATTCTGACTTTATAACGCAATTCTGACTTTATTTCTCGCAATTCTGACTTTATGACTCGCAATTCTAACGTTATAACACAATTCTGACTTTATAACACAATTCTGACTTTATATCTCGCAATTCTGACTTTATATCTCGCAATTCTGACTTTATATCTCGCAATTCTGACTTTATAACTCGCAATTCTGACTTTATATGTCGCAATTCTGACTTTATATGTCGCAATTCTGACTTTATATGTCGCAATTCTGACTTTATAACTCACAATTCTGACTTTATAACTCAATTCTGACTTTATATCTCGCAATTCTGACTTTATATCTCACAATTCTGACTTTATAACTCAATTCTGATTTTATAACTTGCAATTCTGACTTTATATTTCGCTATTCTGTGAAAAAAAGAAAAAAAAAAAGAAAAAAGAAAAAAAAAAATCAGAATTGTGAGAAAAAGAGTTGAAATTACCTTTATTTTTTATTTCATGGCGGAAACATGCTTCCATAATATATATAATAAAAATAATATACATAATAAATAAATAAATTTTTGTAGGGCCATTAAGTTTTTTGTTTTTTTTTCAGTGTTACTTTTATTTCTAGGCATTTTGCAATCAGCATAAAATTTAATTCAGTGCAACACTGTACATTTTAAATAATGTATCTTTTTTGCTTCATTACAGTAATGACAGTTTTTTCATGTTACAGTAATGAGAATTGATGGGGGAAATGTGCTGAATTCCAAAGAACGTCACAATAGACTAGAGAATGTTACTTTTATGTCATTTTTAATGAAATTGTTGCTTTGATGCTGATTTTCTCTGTTTTTTTCCATTCTCAGTTGAAGTGGAAGTGTAAAAAAGACGATGCCAGTAATGCTGGCTATTCTCACGACTGTCTGCAAAACCTCTTCCAAAAGGTGAGGATTCTGTTTATCTAGTGTTAACTGTTTAATTGTTTTTCAGCTCATGAACAGCGAGAGCTGTAGTTTAGTGTTGGATAGTTTTAATCAGGTTATTGAATCCGTCTATCCAGCGTATACCGGGGTACTGTGGGTTGTTTTAAAGGTGTGTGAGAAAGTGACCTTGTGTGTGAATGAGCTGTTTTCTGCTCTTAATGAGCAGGTTCTGCTGTCCAGCGCCGCAGGTTTCAGGTCTGCATGACATCAGCCATTAAAAAGCTTTTATTTCCCCCCGTGTGTGAGCAATATTAAGTTTTATAGCTGCTCAAAACGCCGAAGGCGATGCAGCGCACATGCCACCGTTACGACCCGGCTTCACGGACACGTTTAGTGCCGTCAGGGGACTCTAGGAAATGTGCTCTTCACATGCAACCAACACCACGCAAACGCTGCCACTCCCGTCTTGAATCTTCTGGCACCGTTGCCAGCGTGTTAATGACGTCAGGATTCGTGTTTGATTCAATTGTCCCTCTACACGCACCTCTTTATGGGTCGGCATCAGCATAAACAGCTCGCAAACCTGCGAAGAGTGGACGTGAAGGTTATGGATGGTGTAACTCCAGCGAGATGTGTGTTTTGGACTCTGCGAACAGGTCGAGCCCTTGGAAATCTTTGGAAATGTTTGGATGTGTGAAATAGGCTTCCAGTGGGACGCTCTGCTTTGTCACTGTTGGCGAGATTTCCCGGTTCTGAATGTCAAATATTCTTACTGCTTTTCCCAGGCAGCGATAAAGCTGATTTGCAGGGACGCCTTATTCCCAGAAACATCTTCCCGTACTGATGCTCATGGCTTTAATAGAAGAATAAAAGAATCTCATGAAACATGTCAATATGTCCAATCAGATGAAAGAAGTAAGAAATGATGTTTATATAAAATGTATGAGTTAAATGCAATAAATAAAGGCCTGACATTTTTTAACTTTTAACTTAACTTTTTTGCATAAAAATTATTTTCTTCTTCTTACTTTTTTAAAAACTTATTTGGTGTATTTAAGTATTTGGGGTTACATTTGTGATTTAATTTTTAACAACAAAATCAAAAGAAATAAAATAAGTAAAATAAGATCTATTTAGGATCTAAATTTTTATGAAATATATATATATATATTTATTTATTTGTATTGTGGTTATATATTTTGTGATCATATTTGAACCCAAAATAAAAAAGATGAATTAATAAGAAAAATAAATTAATAAGAAATTATGATATTTTCTGTAAAATAACATCTATTTAGGACACCTTTTTAGGATTTATTACATGAGAGAAACTGTCCTGAAAATTGGATAATGCAATAAATCCTAACAAAGCTCCTAAAATAGACTTTATTTTATTTAAAAAAAAAAAAAGATTTATTTCTTTCTTTTGATTTTGTGGTTAAATTGTGTTTATATACTTTCTGATCATATCTGAACACAAAATTAAAAAGAAAGAAATAAGAATTTATGATATTTTCTGTAAAATAACATCTATTTAGGACATCTTTTTAGAATTTATTACATGAGATAAACTGTCGTGAAAATTGGACAATGCAATAAATCCTAAAAAAGCTCCTAAAATAGACTTTATTTTACATAAAACTTAATTTCTTCTTATTCGTTATTATTTTGTGGTTAAATATTTGTGGTTAAATTTTGTGATCATTTTTAACAACAAAATCTAAAGAAAAAATAAGTTTTATATAAAATAACATCTATTTAGGAAATAAATAGAGCTAAACTGTCATGAAAATGGCATGTAATAAATCCTAAAAATAAACCTTATTTTATTTACAAAAAACAATTACATTTTGATTTTGTGGTTAAATTGTGGTTATATATTTTGTTATCATATTTGAACACAAAATAAAAAAAAAGGAATAAGAAATTATGTTTTCTGTAAAATAACATCTACGATGTTTTTAGGGTTTTAAATTCAATAAATCCTTTAAAAAAGCCCTAAAATAGACTTTATTTTACATAAACAATTATTTCTTCTTCACAATTTAACCAAAAATATTTAACCACAATATAATTTAAAAAATTAAATAAAAAGAAATAAAGGTCTTTTATGAAAAATAACGTCTATTTAGGACCTTGTTTTAGGATTTATTGCATGAGATAAACTGTCATCAATAAATACTAAAAAAAAATTAATCCTTATTTATAAAACATAATTTCTTCGTATTTTTTTAATTAATTTGTGGTTAAATATTTGTGGCTAAATTTTTAACAACAAAATGAAAAAAAAAAAAAAAAAAAAAAAAAATGATGTTTTATATAAAATAACATCTATTTAGGACACGAATAGAGCTAAACTCATGAAAATGGCAATTTAATAAATCCAAAAAATAGACTTTATTTTATAAAAAAAAAACATTTTCTTATTTCTTTCTTTTGATTTTGTGGTTAAATGTGGCTATAAATGTTGTGATCATCTGAACACAAAATTAAAAGAAAGAAATGAGAAATTATGATATTTTCTGTAAAATAAT
The DNA here is from genome assembly GCF_018812025.1 of Megalobrama amblycephala. Taxonomy (NCBI): domain Eukaryota; kingdom Metazoa; phylum Chordata; class Actinopteri; order Cypriniformes; family Xenocyprididae; genus Megalobrama; species Megalobrama amblycephala. The sequence goes on along the minus strand of NC_063048.1, from coordinate 36,863,486 downwards.
GTCTGTTTAAAGGCCCTTTTATTGCATGAGCTTAACTGTCATGAAAATGTGACAATGTTATAAATCCTAAAATTGAAAAGGTCCTAAAACATACTTCATTTTACAGAAAACTCAATTTCATGTTTCTTTTTTTAGTTTGTGGATAAATATTTGTTTGTCATATTTAACCACAAAATCAAAAGACTGAAATCAAACAAATATGTTTTCTGTAAAATGAAGTCTTTTTTTTTTAAGTTATATTTATGGGCTTTTTGTATCTTTATTTGGAGAGGACAGTAGAGAGCAGACGTGGGCAGAGAGGTGGGGGGCAGGATCGGCAAAGGACCTCGAGACGGGAATCGAACTTGGGTCTCCGTGAATGTACCATATGTCGGCATGCTAACCACTAGGCTATCGGCACAGACAAAATTAAGTCTATTTTAAGATTTTTTTTAATATTAATTGCATTTTCATGACAGTTAAGCTAATTTTCTCCTGATTCTCATTAAAATGACATTATTTATTTAAATTAAGTATACATACTAGTATTTGTTACTGCCTTTAATTGATGCTGATTTAAATAAAATTGTCAAATAAAACATCCAGATATTCGCTTTTGGGAGGAAAATGTGTGTAATTCTCATGACAATACAAAAATATCTTAATGATCCCAAAATAGGCTTAATTTACATTACTCAAATATAATTCTGAGGAGAAGTGGACATGTGTTCATGGGATTCACGTCATGTTTTAGAGCGCTCAAATCTGTGTTTAGTCTTTCCGAGGGTCAAAGATCAAATATTGACTCATGCTCCAAATTCACTCCCAGAATTCCTGATTTGAAACCTTTTTGGCAGGAGACTGTAAGCGTGGAGCTGAATGAGCTGGAGGAGAATATGGAGCCTGAATGTTTCTCATGCTCTGAACAGAAATAGAGAGCGCTCTGGTGATTTATGACGGACATTTATAAGCATCGACGTCTTGGGGAGAAATAGTTTGCACTAAAAATAGTCAAATCCTTCTCACGGTTTTTCTTTTCTTTTCTCCTCATTTCTGCCCACACAAAATTGAAAACAGAGATTTTACCCGTTTTGCAGGGGTGATCATTGTGCTGTAATGATGTTTGCGTTGCAGTATGGAGACGTCCTGAACATTCTGATATCCAGTAAGAAGAGAGGCAGTGCCGTGGTGGAGTTCGCATCAGTAAAAGCTGCTGTGAGTGTGATTCATCTGTGTAAGATCTTCAAACACACAACAGTTCAAAAACAAAACAGCTTTTCTTTTTTTATTATACCTAATTTTCAAATGTCTCAGCCACGTATATCACACGTAAACATTATTGGGGAGTCCTATAACAGCCCGAAATCAAATTCTCATTATTGTAAGTCTAATTTTTTTCATTCTTCGTCTTTATGCAAAATATAATTTCTTTGTGACCTGGACATTCTTGAGAGTTTTCATAAGACATTATTAATTAAATACATGTTATTATAATTTTTGAACAATTAAATTCAATTTATCACAGTTTCATTTGATATGTGATTTTTTTATTTTTTTATTTTTTTTTTATAAAATATACATGCATAACAAAATCAATAAAATTAAAAAAATAGACCAAATTGAAGCTAGAGGTATGATGAAAGTAAAAAATAACAATAGAAATAATCAATTTATACATGAAAGTAAAGCAGATTTTGATTTTGAATATGCATTTTATTTTCTGTATGTTATTATAATCCTCTAAATTTCAAATTTCGAATTAAAAATTCTTTTAAAATTCTAAAAAATGTGTTCAGGATTTATTTACATTTATTAAGATATATACAGGGTGTAAAAACAAACAACAACAAAATAAATAAATAGTATTAATAAAAAATAGGACACAACAGAGGAGATGATGAAAATAAAAGTAGAAAATATAAATGATTAATACATGAAAGTAAAGCAGATTTTTAGATATTTTGAATATGTATTTTGTAAATATTGTTATAATTCTCCAAATATTTTTAGTTTAGTATTCATGACGTATACAAAACAGGGCAGAAAACAACAAAAACAACAACAAAATAAATACAATTAAAAAATAGGACAAAACAGAGGTGTGTGTGTGTGTGTGTGTGTGTATATATATATATATATATATAAACAATTCTCTAAATATTTATTTATATATATATATATATATATATATATATATATATAGAGAGAGAGAGAGAATTTTTTTTATATATATATATATATATATATATATATATATATATATATATATATATATATATATATTCTCTAAATATTTTTTATTCTTATTTTTTATTCATGATTTATTTACAATTTATTATGATATATTCAGTGTGGAGAAACAAAAACTACAACAAAATAAATAAATAAAATAAAAAATAGGACAAAATAGAGGTGTGTGTGTGTGTATGTATATTCTTATTTTTTTATTCATGATTTATTTACAGTTTATTATGATGCATACAATGTGGAAAAACAAAAAACATAGGACAAAACAGCTAATGAAAATAATGAAAATAAAAATAATTAATTAATACATAAAAGTAAAGCAGATTTTTTTCTATATTTTCTATATATTATACATTTTGTTTAGATTATAAATGTATTTATTACAAAATTAGTATGAATTATTTCATGTGCATTAAATAGTTTTAGCCAGTATATCGTGACCGTCTGATGCACAGGAATCTGTATGTAATGGAAAGCAGAACGTTAGTTATTGTCCCGTCCCGTGAGACTGTCTGAGATTCGGCCCTGTCGCTCAGGGACGGCACTGTTGTGGCTTCTGCTTCGCCGTGCCGTCTGCGCTTCCCGCTGTGAGAACATGGCCGTGTTCGTGAAGAACAGTCTTTGTGTCTCCTGGAGGCTTGTTCGACTTCAGCACACACACACACTCTATTCACTATTCATTGTGCAGCTTTATCTTTGTTTTTAATGACATGTCAATCTTTTATGTGCCCTTAATCAGGACCTGGCGATTAAAAATGAGATCGGCCTGACAGGAAACCCACTGAAAATCACATGGCTGGAGGGACAACCTGCCCCGACGTCACACATCGACAACACAGAGAGTTACTCTTCACAGGTACGCTGGAAACAAATGAACGCAAATTTAACAGTAAAGCCCAGTGTCCACCAAAGCGGTTGTCGACAGATGACAGATTATGATGGTGTGATTATAAAGTATATTTGAGACTATAGACCATATAGATCTGAGTTAATTTGAATGAATCTCTTTTCTTTGCACGACACATTGACATTACAGTACAGAACGACTCTATCTGCATTTTATCCTGAACATTGTATAAGCATTCATTCGTTTGATGTGTCATAGAATAATAAACGTCACATTCTTTTGATTTTCCCAGCAAAAAACATCCAAAATCAGTCTACAGGCTTTCATAAACAACCTAGGAAGTCAGGGAAGATCTCGTTTTTTAAGTTTCGTTAGAAGCTGTTCACACATAGGCAATAAAAATACATGACAATTCTTAAATATAGCCCGTTATTTAGCTGTGTTTTTAAAGTGGTTGTCAGAATATTTCAGTTTAAAGGTTCAAAACAGATTTTACTGCTTCTGTTGATATAGTAACTTTATATACACTGTAAAAGGTGATTTATTTTCGAAGTTGTAAATACAACAAAAGATTATTGAAGTGCGTTTTAAAAGAAAATACAACAACCAAATAATCCGTTTTATATTATTATTTTATATTTTCGGAATAATTTAACACATTTTCCCCACATTCTTAATATTGGAGTGCCTTTTTTCTTTTACTTTTTAGTCTAATTCCATAGAATTTAATCAAAATGTGAACAATTTCCTTTGATTTTGGGCTGAAATGTGTCCTGGACTTTCTTGACTTTTTGCATAAGATTCACTCTTTTAAATTTACAGTATATTATTGCAATTTTCAACTCTAAATATAGTTTTTATAAAAGCATGATTCATTTACAATTTTTTTTATGCTGCATGCAGGGCAACAACACAATAAAAAACTCACTGTCCACTCTCACATGTGCATGAAAATCAGCATCTTAACCAGCATACGATCTTTAATTGCAAAGTAACGAGCGTGTAAACGTGGGCATTGTGCTTCTGTGCGTGAGTGTTTGTCTTTGTGTAAAGTTTAACAAAAGTATAACGTTACCGCAGCGTTCCAGATGATTCCTATGGATTTGGCGTTCAGTCTAAACAACATATTTCATGCATCCGTCAGAGGGAAGTATGTAAACATGTAGGTTTTGCTTTGGTACTGCTGTGCAAATACATGCTGGTGAGGCTCCTGAACAATGACTTGAGTGGGTTTGTTTGAGTTGGAGCGGCTCTCTGGACCCCCAGCGCGAGTCTCATTAAGCTCTGACCCTCAGACGGAGAGGCGTGTGTAATGTGTGACTTGCACGAGATCCTGCGCAACCAAACCAAAACAAGCTCTCACCTCTGCTGCCTCTCTTCCAGCCCGTTCTGCACATTTAACATCTTTATTTTTCTGAAAATATATGAGGAGAGTTGAGAATCAATAATGATTTGCATTGTGTTTAGTTTCATTAATGCTTCCTGAGTATTTGCAGTTTCGTACTGAAGTGCACTCTAAAAAATGCTGGTTGAATATGGACAAACCCAGCGGTTGGGTTAAATGTTTGTCCAACCTGCTGGGTAGTTTTATTAAACCTAACTATTGTTTCAAAAGCTGAACGTTTATTAAACAATTTAATAAATGTTTATTCTTTATTCTTTAGTTATTATTCATTACACTTATGAATAAATGTTCATTTATTAAACATATTAATAAATGTTAATTTCCAACATATTTTGGGTTCATTTTAAGCAATACAGTAATTTTTAAACAATAGTTGAGTTAAATAAAACTACCCAGCAGGTTGGGCAAACATTTAATCCAACCACTGGGTTAAAACAACCCAATTGCTGGGTTAAAACAACCCATTCTCTGGGTTAAAACAACCCAATCGCTGGGTTAAAACAATCCAATCACTGGGTTAAAACATCCCAATCTCTGGGTTAAAACAACCCTATCGCTGGGTTAAAACATCCCATTCTCTGGGTTAACCCAATCGCTGGGTTAAAACAACCCATTCTCTGGGTTAAAACAACCCAATCGCTGGGTTAAAACAACCCATTCTCTGGGTTAACCCAATTGCTGGGTTAAAGCAACCCAATCATTGGGTTAAAACAACCCAATCATTGGGTTAAAACATCCCATTCTCTGAGTTAAAACATCCCATTCTCTGGGTTAAAACATCCCATTCTCTGAGTTAAAACATCCCATTCTCTGAGTTAAAACATCCCATTCTCTGAGTTAAAACAATCCAATCGCTGGGTTAAAACATCCCATTCTCTGAGTTAAAACAATCCAATCGCTGGGTTAAAACATCCCATTCTCTGAGTTAAAACAACCCATTCTCTGGGTTAACCCAATCGCTGGGTTAAAACAGCCCATTCTCTGGGTTAAAACAAACCAATCGCAGGGTTAAAACATCCCATTCTCTGAGTTAAAACAACCCATTCTCTGGGTTAACACAATCGCTGGGTTAAAACAGCCCATTCTCTGGGTTAAAACAACCCAATCGCTGGGTTAAAACAACCCATTCTCTGGGTTAACCCAATCGCTGGGTTAAAACATCCCAATCTCTAGGTTAAAACAACCCAATCGCTGGGTTAAAACATCCCATTCTCTGAGTTAAAACAACCCAATCTCTGGGTTAAAACAACCCAATCTCTGGGTTAAAACAACCCAATCACTGGGTTAAAACATCCCAATCTCTGGGTTAAAACAACCCAATCGCTGGGTTAAAACATCCCATTCTCTGGGTTAACCCAATCGCTGGGTTACAACAACCCATTCTCTGGGTTAAAACAACCCAATCGCTGGGTTAAAACAACCCATTCTCTGAGTTAAAACATCCCATTCTCTGAGTTAAAACAACCCATTCTCTGGGTTAACCCAATCGCTGGGTTAAAACAGCCCATTCTCTGGGTTAAAACAAACCAATCGCAGGGTTAAAACATCCCATTCTCTGAGTTAAAACAACCCAATCGCTGGGTTAAAACAACCCATTCTCTGGGTTAACCCAATCGCTGGGTTAAAACATCCCAATCTCTGGGTTAAAACAACCCAATCGCTGGGTTAAAACAACCCATTCTCTGGGTTAAAACAACCCAATCACTGGGTTAAAACATCCCAATCTCTGGGTTAAAACATCCCAATCTCTGGGTTAAAACAACCCAATCGCTGGGTTAAAACATCCCATTCTCTGGGTTAACCCAATCGCTGGGTTAAAACAACCCATTCTCTGGGTTAAAACAACCCAATCGCTGGGTTAAAACAACCCATTCTCTGGGTTAACCCAATTGCTGGGTTAAAACAACCCAATCATTGGGTTAAAACAACCCAATCATTGGGTTAAAACATCCCATTCTCTGAGTTAAAACAACCCATTCTCTGGGTTAACCCAATTGCTGGGTTAAAACAACCCAATCATTGGGTTAAAACATCCCATTCTCTGAGTTAAAACATCCCATTCTCTGAGTTAAAACATCCCGTTCTCTGAGTTAAAACAATCCAATCGCTGGGTTAAAACATCCCATTCTCTGAGTTAAAACATCCCATTCTCTGAGTTAAAACATCCCATTCTCTTAGTTAAAACAACCCATTCTCTGGGTTAACCCAATCGCTGGGTTAAAACAGCCCATTCTCTGGGTTAAAACAAACCAATCGCAGGGTTAAAACATCCCATTCTCTGAGTTAAAACAACCCATTCTCTGGGTTAACCCAATCGCTGGGTTAAAACAGCCCATTCTCTGGGTTAAAACAACCCAATCGCTGGGTTAAAACATCCCATTCTCTGAGTTAAAACAACCCAATCGCTGGGTTAAAACAACCCATTCTCTGGGTTAACCCAATCGCTGGGTTAAAACAACCCAATCATTGGGTTAAAACAACCCAATCATTGGGTTAAAACATCCCATTCTCTGAGTTAAAACATCCCATTCTCTGAGTTAAAACATCCCATTCTCTGAGTTAAAACAACCCATTCTCTGGGTTAACCCAATCGCTGGGTTAAAACAACCCAATCGCTGGGTTAAAACATCCCATTCTCTGGGTTAACCCAATCGCTGGGTTAAAACAGCCCATTCTCTGGGTTAAAACAACCCAATCGCTGGGTTAAAACATCCCATTCTCTGGGTTAACCCAATCGCTGGGTTAAAACATCCCAATCTCTGGGTTAAAACAACCCAATCGCTGGGTTAAAACATCCCATTCTCTGAGTTAAAACAACCCAATCGCTGGGTTAAAACATCCCATTCTCTGAGTTAAAACAACCCAATCGCTGGGTTAAAACAACCCATTCTCTGTTTTAAAACAACCCAATCACTGGGTTAAAACATCCCAATCTCTGGGTTAAAACAACCCAATCGCTGGGTTAAAACATCCCATTCTCTGGGTTAACCCAATCGCTGGGTTAAAACATCCCATTCTCTGAGTTAAAACAACCCATTCTCTGGGTTAACCCAATTGCTGGGTTAAAACAACCCAATCATTGGGTTAAAACAACCCAATCATTGGGTTAAAACATCCCATTCTCTGAGTTAAAACATCCCATTCTCTGAGTTAAAACATCCCATTCTCTGAGTTAAAACAACCCATTCTCTGGGTTAACCCAATCGCTGGGTTAAAACAACCCAATCGCTGGGTTAAAACATCCCATTCTCTGGGTTAACCCAATCGCTGGGTTAAAACAACCCATTCTCTGGGTTAAAACAACCCAATCGCTGGGTTAAAACAACCCATTCTCTGGGTTAACCCAATTGCTGGGTTAAAACAACCCAATCATTGGGTTAAAACAACCCAATCATTGGGTTAAAACATCCCATTCTCTGAGTTAAAACAACCCATTCTCTGGGTTAACCCAATTGCTGGGTTAAAACAACCCAATCATTGGGTTAAAACATCCCATTCTCTGAGTTAAAACATCCCATTCTCTGAGTTAAAACATCCCGTTCTCTGAGTTAAAACAATCCAATCGCTGGGTTAAAACATCCCATTCTCTGAGTTAAAACATCCCATTCTCTGAGTTAAAACATCCCATTCTCTGAGTTAAAACATCCCATTCTCTTAGTTAAAACAACCCATTCTCTGGGTTAACCCAATCGCTGGGTTAAAACAGCCCATTCTCTGGGTTTAAAACAAACCAATCGCAGGGTTAAAACATCCCATTCTCTGAGTTAAAACAACCCATTCTCTGGGTTAACCCAATCGCTGGGTTAAAACAGCCCATTCTCTGGGTTAAAACAACCCAATCGCTGGGTTAAAACATCCCATTCTCTGAGTTAAAACAACAATCGCTGGGTTAAAACAACCCATTCTCTGGGTTAACCCAATCGCTGGGTTAAAACAACCAATCATTGGGTTAAACAACCCAATCATTGGGTTAAAACATCCCATTCTCTGAGTTAAAACATCCCATTCTCTGAGTTAAAACATCCCATTCTCTGAGTTAAAACAACCCATTCTCTGGGTTAACCCAATCGCTGGGTTAAAACAACCCAATCGCTGGGTTAAAAATCCCATTCTCTGGGTTAACCCAATCGCTGGGTTAAAACAGCCCATTCTCTGGGTTAAAACAACCCAATCGCTGGGTTAAAACATCCCATTCTCTGGGTTAACCCAATCGCTGGGTTAAAACATCCCAATCTCTGGGTTAAAACAACCCAATCGCTGGGTTAAAACATCCCATTCTCTGAGTTAAAACAACCCAATTGCTGGGTTAAAACATCCCATTCTCTGAGTTAAAACAACCCAATCGCTGGGTTAAAACAACCCATTCTCTGTTTTAAAACAACCCAATCACTGGGTTAAAACATCCCAATCTCTGGGTTAAAACAACCCAATCGCTGGGTTAAAACATCCCATTCTCTGGGTTAACCCAATCGCTGGGTTAAAACAACCCAATCATTGGGTTAAAACATCCCATCTCTGGTTAAAACATCCCATTCTCTGAGTTAAAACATCCCATTCTCTGAGTTAAAACAACCCAATTCTCTGAGTTAAAACATCCCATTCTCTGAGTTAAAACAACCCATTCTCTGGGTTAACCCAATTGCTGGGTTAAAACAACCCAATCATTGGGTTAAAACAACCCAATCATTGGGTTAAACCATCCCATTCTCTGAGTTAAAACATCCCATTCTCTGAGTTAAAACAATCCAATCGCTGGGTTAAAACATCCCATTCTCTGAGTTAAAACATCCCATTCTCTGAGTTAAAACAACCCATTCTCTGGGTTAACCCAATCGCTGGGTTAAAACAGCCCATTCTCTGGGTTAAAACAAACCAATCGCAGGGTTAAAACATCCCATTCTCTGAGTTAAAACAACCCATTCTCTGGGTTAACCCAATCGCTGGGTTAAAACAGCCCATTCTCTGGGTTAAAACAACCCAATCACTGGGTTAAAACAACCCATTCTCTGAGTTAAAACAACCCATTCTCTGGGTTAACCCAATTGCTGGGTTAAAACAACCCAATCATTGGGTTAAAACAACCCAATCATTGGGTTAAAATATCCCATTCTCTGAGTTAAAACATCCCATTCTCTGAGTTAAAACATCCCATTCTCTGAGTTAAAACAACCCATTCTCTGGGTTAACCCAATCGCTGGGTTAAAACAAACCAATCGCAGGGTTAAAACATCCCATTCTCTGAGTTAAAACAACCCATTCTCTGGGTTAACCCTCAGGGGTCTGAGGATTTTTGGGGCCCTGGAGAAGTTTTGACATGCCCTGACATTTGTGCTTTTTTCAGTTGTTCATAAACATATTAATGGAAAAAGTGTCATTACACTGTATTCAGCACAAACTAGGCTACAATAGTATGTGAGGAACATGTATGTACATGTTTGTGTTTTTGAAGGAATAACGTTTATGCGTGGTTATTGAAAAAACAAAAAACTTAAGTCACTGAAATAAGGCCAAAAAAGTATATTAAATCTGTGTTCATAAGACTTCTAGGTATTGGAGGTTGTAGACTAGAGTTTTTGCTTCAGAATGAAGTAAAAATTATCCTTCCTACTCCTTCATATAAAACAATAGAGAGATTTAAATTTTCTAAGACACTTTTGGTCAAGAAACACAGTATGCGAGGAGGCGGGAATCCTCATGTATAATGGGTAATTCTCACCTGAGAAGACAAAAGAATTGAATAATAATGACCTGAAATGACTTGCATATTAATGAGGCCTTTCAGTCAGGTAGGCTGTGAAAAAACCCTCTGTGATCATGCTAATAACAGGATTAAAGTCCACTCAGGACAAAAAAAACATGATTTTTGTGATCTCATGCATGCACGTATTATTGCACATGATATGAAGAAAATTTTGTATAGGCCTATGTTAAATTACACTACCAGTCAAAAGATTGAACACATTATAATGCCATTATAATGTTTTTAAAATAAGTCTCAAGTCTCTAACCAAATAATGGTTTTCTATTTTAATATACTTTCAAATATAATGTATTTCTGTGATGCAACGCGTCTGAACATTCCTACCTCTAGGGCATTTCATATAGGCTACTATATTTGTTATATTATAGAGCCTAAATGTTGATGTGCAGTTGACAAACTATACATCATTAAAAAGATCTAAGACTCAAGCTTCACATTTTGACTCTTAAAATCTTATATTGACCATAATTTCTTAATATGCTTAAAAGCATGCACATTTGGAGAAATATTGATGGATTCTCATATGTTTATATCAATTTTCTATACAGAGATAATATTTATTATTCTATATTTATTGTCATTACTATGAGTGCTGGATACTGTGTTTTCATCATTCATACTTGCAGCCGGAGGGCGCTCTGCCCCTTTTGTCCACAAATGCCTCAGTAAAAGAAGAGGAATATCATGTGACAATCAAGGAACTAACAGAGGCAAGAGATCGCTAAATATGGCTATTCAAAACACTTTTGAAGACAATAAATACACGATTGAGATGATGAATGCATGTATTGCCTCTGAATTTGCGTCTGAATAGCGCTGGCTCCGTGGGCGTGGCCGCATTAGCGGATAATGAGCTGAATCACGGACTTCTGACATGGCTCTCTTTTCATACAGATTACATAAACACAGAAGGTTTGTTTTCGATTTGACTTACATGTTTTAAAACCTGACATCTTAACATTTTTTTAGACATAAGTGCAATTTTTTTGTCATTAGTATTCACTTAGTTACAGTTCATTTTCTAAGAACTATCAGATTGGACTTCGTTCAGAGGGAGAGGAGAGATCACGCATCATGTTAGTTTTCTTTATTTTACAAAGAGCACAACATTTTGTTTTTACTCTGAGTGTACACAAATGAAAGAAGATATTCCACAGATTAAAATGGTGTATAACTTTTAATTGTATGTGCAACATTGACAGAGTATTTTGAGTCTCTTTCACACTGATAAGAAAAAACCACGGTGGTATCGCCTGCGATACCTTCAGACCTCAGAGTGTTAAAACAACCCAATCGCTGGGTTAAAACATCCCATTCTCTGAGTTAAAACAACCCAATCGCTGGGTTAAAACAACCCATTCTCTGGGTTAACCCAATCGCTGTGTTAAAACATCCCAATCTCTGGGTTAAAACAACCCAATCGCTGGGTTAAAACATCCCATTCTCTGAGTTAAAAACAACCCAATTGCTGGGTTAAAACAACCCATTCTCTGGGTTAAAACAACCCAATCACTGGGTTAAAACATCCCAATCTCTGGGTTAAAACAACCCAATCGCTGGGTTAAAACATCCCATTCTCTGGGTTAACCCAATCGCTGGGTTAAAACAACCCATTCTCTGGGTTAAAACAACCCAATCATTGGGTTAAAACAGCCCAATCGCTGGGTTAAAACATCCCATTCTCTGGGTTAACCCAATCGCTGGGTTAAAACAACCCATTCTCTGGGTTAAAACAACCCATTCTCTGGGTTAAAACAAACCAATCGCTGGGTTAAAACAACCCATTCTCTGGGTTAAAACAACCCAATCGCTGGGTTAAAACAACCCATTCCCTGGGTTAAAACAACCCAATCGCTGGGTTAAAACAACCCATTCTCTGGGTTAAAACAACCCTTTCTCTGCGTTAACCCAATCGCTGGGTTAAAACAACCCATTCTCTGGGTTGTTTTCTGGGTTGTTTTCAATCGCTGAGTTAAAACAACCCAATCGCTGGGTTAAAACAACCCATCTTCTGGGTTAACCCAGTCGCTGGGTTAAAACAACCCATTCTCTAGGTTAAAACAACCCATTCTCTGGGTTAAAACAAACCAATCGCTGGGTTAAAACAACCTATTCTCTGGGTTAAAACAACCCAATCGCTGGGTTAAAACAACCCATTCTCTGGGTTAAAACAAACCAATCGCTGGGTTAAAACAACCTATTCTCTGGGTTAAAACAACCCAATCGCTGGGTTAAAACAACCCATTCTCTTGGTTAACCCAATCGCTGGGTTAAAACAACCCATTCTCTGGGTTTGTCAGTGTTGTTATAGTTCACTTAAACCTTTTACAGTCCTTTTTGTTAATAGAAATAAAGCTGAAATAAAATTTAAATATTTGATGAAAACGTAAATCTAAATTAAAATTAGAAATGTTGCTTTGGCAATGAACTGAAATAAGTGTGAGTTGAAGTTCTGAAATTACTAAAACTAAAACTGAAGTAAAAAAAATAAAGCTTAATAGAAATGTTTTGAAAAAACGTTTGCATGACAAAATTACTAAAACTTGACTGACTGGTTGTGTAAAAATTAAGGCTGTCAACATTAACGCAATCCAAATTAATTCAAAACCCTTAACGTGATAAAATAATTTAATGCAAATAGCGCAAATGAATTACTGAAGCATGCATTTACATCAGGCAGATGATCTTAGAAGAAATGTCTCTTCTAAAAGGGTGCGATTAATCGTGATTACAAATTTTAATCCATTGATAGCCTTAGTAAAAATGTGTTGTTAATGAAAAAACAATAGTGTTACTATACCACAGTGAACCCATATTACCATATTGTTCTTGTTTATTATGTTTATTATGTTTGATGTAGCCTAGCTTATTTGGGATGGAAAATAAAAATAATTAAGAATCATTAATTCTCCTGCAGGCCTTTCTCAAGCAGGTCTCGCAAGAGTCTGAAACCTCTGACAAAATCTAATTCAGCAAAAAAGAGGTCCAGACCTCCAAATACATCAGATGAAAGCCACAGATATGGAGTCTGATGGAAAATAAATCCGGTCTCCTGGATGCAGGTTTGAGAGTTTGCCTGTACCGAAAGATAGATGTTCGTATAATTCCTTGCATCTCAGTTTAATGTTCACTACTACCGTTCAAAAGTTGAAGCTCAGTAAGATTTTAATTTTGATTCAGTCTGGAAATCTCTTGACATATGAAGTGTGATACGGTGAGCCGTCATCAGAGATTCTCAGCACACCATATTTAATCCGTTTGGCTGTTGTTCAACTCTTGCGTTAATGCCCCAGGTTCCTCGTTTAGGGGAGATCATGATCCACATTCTGGGATTTTCCAGAATAATCTGCATGAATGTTATTATAACAACTGACACTGAGTGCCGATTGCTTCATCAGGCCGCAGGTTTCTGAAGAAAAGTGAAGAAAAACAGGGTAATTTTCTTATTACACATTAGACGTCCTGTCACCCAACAGGGAGGTAAGATCTACCAGCTATGTTCTACATGCTGGCCAAGGTCAACTGAGACCGCTGGAGGTCTGGCCGAGCCCTTCAGCATCCCATAGTTCCTCCAGACGCCAGCTGTGATTGCGGAGGAGCAGGAGCGCAGACACACTCGTGGGTGATTCTGGGAAAGCAGCATTGCTTCAGACCAGCCATGGTTTTAGGGATGAGGGACCTTCTGCAGCTGGGTTTTGCTCTTGGGTGGACTGTGGTCCAGTGGTGACCAGTGAGAAATATATATGTATTGATACAGCTGCGTTCGAGCTCAGGATGAATCGCAGTATTATTGATTGTTCTGGTTACACAGCATTGTTTGTCTTGTGGCTAGAAATGTGTTTGTCACTTCGTTAAATATCCGAACTGTTGTGTGCAGAATGCGATTCAACCCTGCAATGTGAAACGTGGTCTGATGGTAGTAAGCTGGAATCAGGGTTATTATAATTAACTAAAACCATAAAAACTGCTGTTACTTGAGAAGAAATAAACTTGAACTGAAATAAAATAAAATTACGGGCTCTGCACATGACATGCAGGAAAAAATATGTATATCATATGGCCATGAATTAACAAATCATTCCCACGACGTGCGCACAATATAACAATTCTTTCCCTTGTTTTGATTTAACTAAATGAATTAGTACGACGTGGCCACAATTTATTAAATCGAGGGAATTAATTAGTATATTGTTCGTACAATTTCATAAAACAAGCGAATTAATTACTATATTGTGTGCACGATTTAGTAAAACGAGGGAACGAATTATTATGTTGTGCACACGATTTCGTCAAACGAGGGAATTATTATATCGTGTGCACGATTTAGTAAAACGAGGGAACAAATTATTACGTTGTGCGCATGATTTCGTAAAACGAGGGAATTAATAATATCGTGCCCACAATTTCGTCAAACGAGGGGAAATAATTATTATATTGTGTGCATGATTTAGTAAAACGAGGGAACGAATTACGTTGTGCGCATGATTTCGTAAAACGAGGGAACGAATTATGTTGTGCGCATGATTTCGTAAAAAGAGGGAATTAATATCGTGCGCACGATTTCGTCAAACGAGGGAACAAATTATTACGTTGTGCGCATGATTTCGTAAAACGAGGGAACGAATTATGTTGTGCGCATGATTTCGTAAAACGAGGGAATTAATATCGTGTGCACGATTTAGTAAAACGAGGGAACAAATTATTACGTTGTGCGCATGATTTCGTAAAACGAGGGAACGAATTATGTTGTGCGCATGATTTCGTAAAAAGAGGGAATTAATATCGTGCGCACGATTTCGTCAAACGAGGGAATTATTATATCGTGTGCACGATTTAGTAAAACGAGGGAACAAATTATTACGTTGTGCGCATGATTTCGTAAAAAGAGGGAATTAATATCGTGCGCACGATTTCGTCAAACGAGGGAATTATTATATCGTGTGCACGATTTAGTAAAACGAGGGAACAAATTATTACGTTGTGCGCATGATTTCGTAAAACGAGGGAATTAATAATATCGTGCCCACAATTTCGTCAAACGAGGGGAATTAATTATTATATTGTGTGCATGATTTAGTAAAACGAGGGAACGAATTATGTTGTGCGCATGATTTCGTAAAACGAGGGAATTAATAATATCGTGCCCACAATTTCGTCAAACGAGGGGAATTAATTATTATATTGTGTGCATGATTTAGTAAAACGAGGGAACGAATTATGTTGTGCACATGATTTCGTAAAACGAGGGAATTAATATCGTGCGCACGATTTAGTAAAACGAGGGAATTAATAATATCGTGCCCACAATTTCGTCAAACGAGGGGAATTAATTATTATATTGTGCGCATGATTTCGTAAAACGAGGGAATTAATAATATCGTGCGCACAATTTCGTCAAACGAGGGGAATTAATTATTATATTGTGCACATGATTTCGTCAAACGAGGGAATTATTATATCTTGTGCATGATTTCGTAAAACAAGGGAATTAATATCGAGTGCACGATTTCGTCAAACGAGGGGACAAATTATTATATCGTGCGCATGATTTCGTAAAACGAGGGAATTAATTATTATATCATGCACATGGTTTAGTAAAACAAGGTAACGAATTAGTAAATCTTGGCCACAATATATGTACTTTTGTCCGCATGTGATGTGCAGGGCTAAATATAAAAAAGTTGGCAAGATTTCTAATTTTCATTTATTTAAGCTTGATGTACTAAAATAACTAAAACTGAAATAAATATTGATAAAACTATAGGCATATTAAAAAAAGACAAAAACATGACAAAACTTAAACAAAAAATATACAAATAAAAACTAGTTCAAAATATTAATAAAAAACTATAATAGTGTCTCACTGTTACTAAATTAACACTGGCTGAAATGGAGTGATTACTTAAATTAGGACTGCACCATTTGGCCGAAAAATGTGATTTTTTTGTCATATATTGCAAATGTGATTTTGAACTTTGGAATAATAACAATTATTAATTTAAGGAATATTTGAAAACTTAAGATGTAAATATATTGTTATAATAATATAAAAACAGTTTTATTTTATACCACAATAGTAAAATTACAGTATCTGTCTCAATTTTTTCACTTTCAAAACATTAAACCATCAAGATTTTATTTTGGCAGAAAACTTCAGGGTAACCTTAAAGTTTTTGTTTGGTTGACAGAATACTTACTAAGGTTTCCTTTTACAAATCTAGTTAAATGCAATAAACTTCTATCCATGAAAAAATGTTGGATATTATGTTAATGTGACAATAAAGTGATCCTGATTTTATTTTGATTTATCATTCAGCCCTAACATGGTCATTTTTGGTTCATATTTAATATCTGAATAATGTATATAATGATAATGTGTTGTTATTTGAGCCTGAAGTAGTATTTTCTTCTCTTGAGTTATTTAGACAGATTCACTGGCCTCCGTGTTGCATTTAATTGTTCCCTCCAGTCCACACGGCTCTGACAATAAATCTACATTATTTGGATTGGATTTGGTTTCACGTCTATAGTTCTTGGGGTTGTGATAAATTCTCAGGGGTTGCGTGATATATGAAGGTTGTGAAACGTCTTGGACCGTGAAATAAATGACTAATAAGAGGTTTTTGGAGTGTGCGCTTATTTTTAAAATGAATGTTTGCACTTCTCGTACCATAACAGAAATCATCTTGTTCAGCAGAAATGCAATTTGCACAATTTACTGAGTTCAGGGTTTTCACACACTCAAAATGTTGGCTTCACGAAAGCACTCAACGTTCTTTATAAGTAAACGTGTTTAAAACTAATAGATTCGTTCCCAGTAGCTTCCCTCCTCTTGTCCAGTTGGGATTAAACATGTCAGTTTCCATTCGTTCTTCTTAGAAACTTCCACGAGGATCGTT
Source organism: Megalobrama amblycephala (assembly GCF_018812025.1). Lineage (NCBI taxonomy): Eukaryota > Metazoa > Chordata > Actinopteri > Cypriniformes > Xenocyprididae > Megalobrama > Megalobrama amblycephala. The sequence goes on along the minus strand of NC_063048.1, from coordinate 36,846,348 downwards.
GCTATCGCAAAATGCATTTTAGTTGCGTAAACGCTCTTCCCAGCACTTTTGCTCGTAAATCATGGCAATCTCTCTCTCGGTGATGTACGTGTGTTGTTTCAGCGAGATAAAAGTGCAAACTCAGTGTGCCTGAGAAACGTCTGTTTTTCTTTGCTGTCAAATGCATCAGCGTTCCTGCCAGACACAACATGAACCAGATGGATCGACTATTTTGGGGAGCTTTCCTTTTTCAGCCATATCTGTAGACCTTGACTGAAACGCTCATTCTTGCCCAAAATAAATTCGTTTGCGGGTCGTGTTTGGCCCTTGGCAGCTGAAGATTTGTTCTTGTTCCCTTGACAGAGGAATTTCTGGGAAGGCCAGCGGGATCTTATGTGCTGGATGGGGCAGTTGTCCCGTGTTAGTTTGTGGTGAGAACGGTGATTTTTAGATGATTCACTGCTCTGCTCTGAGGAGGCACGGATATTGTTTTAATCATAGATGCGTATCGGTGCATTTTGGATGGTTTTTTTGCTACACTCTTTAAAATAAAGGTTCCAAAAGGGTTATTTTTTACCACAGCGATGCCATAGAAGAGCCATTTTTAGTTCCCCAAAGAACCTTTTGTGAAGTTTTAGTTCAAAATCCCCCACAGATCATTTATTATAGCTTGTCAAATTTGCCCCTATTTGGGTGTGAGCAAAAACACGCCGTTTTTATGTGTGTCCCTTTAAATGCAAATGAGCTCCGCTTTCCAGAAGAGGGCGGAGCTTTAACAGCTCAACAACAACAAAGCTGGAGAATCTCACGCAGCCAAAATGACAAAAGTGTTCAGCCTTACATTGTTCAAACCGGAGTCGACACTGATGGAGAGACTCAGGAAGAAGTTACAACTTTTAGACGTTTCTGAATGGTTAGTGGATAAATTGATGTAGTTGCTGTGGAGTTGATTCAACTCATCCACTAGCATGTGCCGTCATGTTCATCTTTTGTGTTGAATTGACCCTCGCTTGTGAAGCAGTCCGGCGTAAAATGACGGCATTTACAAAAACAACTCTTCCTCTTCTCTAAAGCAGCCCAACATGGCCCCGCCCCCTTTGTTGAGTGTTCACTTTGGTTCACATTGTACATTTTAACCCTGGGTTAAGGTTATCAATTGCAGAAACACAGTATGCGGCAAAACTGAATGACCTGAAATGTATAAACAAACACATAAATCTGCTCTAGTTGTCTTAAGTCTTCTGAAACACACAACAAAAATAATGTAGTCTCTTTGTAAGTCGAGTTAATTGTCGTGAATTAACCCAGCTCTAGGTCTTCATAACCCAGAGTTAAAGTGGTTTAATATTAGTATAAAGCCTTTTCTGGGCCTAAAAAGACTTTAACTCAGGGTTAAAGTCGGGTGAAAATCCTTACAAACCGAATGATTGATTACCATAGCCACATACCATAGTATTTACATAATACTGCAGTGTACTTCGAAGAATATCATGGTATTAATATACTGCATGACCAAAATCATATCACAATGATGGCCAAAAAAATACATTTATATATATATATATATATATATATATATATATATATATATATATATATATATATATATATAATATACGCTGCCCTCCAAAAGTTTGGAAACGCCCTAGAAAAGTGGGGTTTTGGACAATATTAGCATGAATCCTTTTTAATTTGTGATAATTTTGCACTGATAAGGGACAACACAAACTACGAAAACATATTTTATTACATAAACAGTTTATACATAGAAAAAAATTAAATATCCAGCATTAGCAGCTATCTGACCTAAACTGGGTTCTGATTGGTTCATTGTATTCTAAACTTAATTGGCAATCAATTGTTGAAGCTATTAAGGTGTGCTGACCCAAAGATCTTTTACAAACCTGGGCCAAGATTAATCCAGTAACCAGCATCACAGCTGGCAAAGGGGCATGTCTGATTTTGACATGCATATATTGCCATTATTATGTAATTAAAATTAAAATTATTATTGCTGGTGTTCAATGATAATGTCAAGTTACTTTAATGTATTTGCACTAAAAAATGATAATGATTTATGCTGATATCATCCAAAACCACACTTTGTTTTGGAGGGCAGTGTGTGTGTGTGTGTGTGTATGTATATATATATAATATATATCAGAGGTCGCGTTAACCGAAAATTTTCCGTCATTGACTGAATTTTTTTAACATTGACGGAAAAATCTGAAGGCCGTCCGTCACGTTAACAGATTACACTGAGGGTGATCTATTGTAAATTGTAACTGTAATTCACACCCCTGTCCAGTTGGTGGCGAGTTCGCTCCAATGTAGCAGCAGAGCACTGGATCCAGAACAAAAATTAAACTGGCACGAATCTTTTGCTATGCGTTTGATAACGCACAGGCGAGTGCCACATTAAAGAGCGCCAAAACGGTATTTATTGCTTGAATTTCTTAATGAAATGGACAGAATTTGAAATCTGAGACTTTGTTCCATATCAAAAGCAACACAAAGCTTTAAGCCTATTGCGATTTATTGGATGGGAGGCGCACTATGTACTGTTTATTCATCAACTGAAAACTGCATATAGCCTACCCAAAGAGCGACTGGGATTTACGAATCGATATTGGTCTTATGAATGTGACCAAAACAGCAAGGAGACATTTTAATTGTTTATTAATAAAGTAATGTTTTCTGAATCAGTGTCGGCTACAAAGATGAAGCTGCTCATCATCTGCTCATAGTGGACGCGCCTAGAGACAGAATTCACATTTCATTCGGTTTCTTCTACATAATCAGAGTAGCCTCTTTCTTTTTGTTTTGAATTATTTCGTTTTTGTTAAAGTAGATATTTCATGCTTTCTATAGAGATATTTCTCATGTCTGTGAGTCAAGCAGCCTATACGTTGAGTTTCGGTTCATTTAGCCTATAAGACGCGCTCCAGTTCACGCGCAAGTGATCGCGCCGGCGCCTCCGTGTCATGATTATATTGTCTGCTATATTTGCTTCTTATTTATTAAATCCAGGCGTTTGGTTGATGAAACATTGATTAAAATTAAGATACAATTTTTACAAAATGAAATTCACTTTAAAGAAAGGCTTTCTACAAAACAAAACTTAATGAAGTGGTCAAAATCATGCCTGACACACTCAATGTCTCCCGATATATTGCGCATCTTATGATGCATCTTACTCATGCTGTTCACTTTTCATAATCAAATAGATGAATTTAAAACATAACATAGGACTATTTAAACATAAATATGAAACCACGTTTTCTTTAATGGCTACCAACACGTATCCTACAGTACAGAGAAATTTCACGTGTGAATTATCCGTCATTTTAATTTTCATATTTTAATTATAATAACACATTTAATTGCTTTTATTTTTGTTCAAATGTTATAATAACACATGTAATTGCTTTTATTTTTGTTCAAATGTGAACAAAAATAAAAGCAATTAAATGTGTTGTTATAATTAAAATATGAAAATTAAAATGACGGGTAATAATAGATTATGATATATATATATATTATGTCTTTATTGTGGATTTCAGTGTCAACGTTCTAATAGGTTGCAGTTCATATTGTCGGTCTGAACTTGAACTTCAGCGAATGAGGCAGAATCTGTGAGTATTTTAGACTGATAATTCATTCTGACAGAAGCCAGTGTTTCATCAGCGCTGTCAGATTGATCTGAAATTATGGTGTGTGTGTGTTCAGTAGCGTTTGGAGAGACTGTCAGCAGTAATTATGATGGAATTGTCAAAACAATATATATATATATATTAAAAAAACAGCTTTGTTTATATTTCTCATGATACTCTTCTGATATTCAGGTAGGATTCTGTTGTAAGTGCTTCCAGATGTGATGGAGATGCTCTATGGGTCAGTCGTACACTAGCGAGATGATTTCTCTCATCTTTTCTAGCGCTTGTTTTTGTGTAGGTTTGCCATCATTGGACGTGACAAAGTATCTTTCATGTTTGCAGTCCGTTGTGTTTCTGCTGGAAACGGACTGGTTTTGATGATGAACGGCACATAGCGTGCGTTACGCTTCTGAGAAGCGGGGTGAAGCTCAGTAATAGGAGTTTCTGCTTATGACTTATTGGACGTTGTCCATCGTTTTAATGTCAATAATAAAATAACGAGGATCTCCCCCGTCTAATGTCTGCAGTGCGTTTTCATCATTCCTCCCGATTTCTCCATGCTTTTAAAATCCTTCCAAGGTTTATTTTTCTTTCATTCTCCTTTCGCAGTGATTGATTGAGCATTTTATGGTCTAAATGCTTTCTTCACTAACTTAAGACAAAGTATAACTCATGTTTTGAAAGTACATCCAGTTCCCGTGCGATATTAATGCATGTTATTCTTGAACTCTGTACACTTTAACTTTTATTTCTGTTAGGAGACATTTAGTTTGTGCCTCTTCAGTGCAGTGAAGAAACTGGGTTATTATCGTTCACTAAAACTAAAACCATAAAAACATTTTAGTTACTTGAAATAAAATAAAGAGGAATTGAAGAACTCCTTTAATTGATCACTATCTTTAAGAGTAATTGTTGGTAAAACTAAGTTATATAAAGCGTATCTAATCCTAGATGCTAATACAAAAGTTATCGCACATGCTTTAGACATTCCTCGTTATATATCTTGTCATTTTCCACCGTATATCAGGCATGAATCCCAGCAGACGAGCGGGTGTGTGTTTCGATGGCCTCCTGTGGCGTGAGGCGTGTTTGTTCAGCAGCTAGTGTTTAAAGCCTCGTGTTAATGGATGGAAGTATCACGTTCCCTCACTTCTCCAGCTGTCAGGAGAACACTGCACTTGTTCTGATACAGAAATAGCACCAGTTTGGACGTGTAACCGGGCTCCAGCTATGTGTGTCTGTACGTATCAGGGCGCTCAAACACGCAGCATTCAGTTCAGCTGCTGAAAATGCAGCCGTTAGTGTTAATTAATTGTTTTAAAGCTAATTTGTGCTTAAAACGGAGTCAACAGGAGTGAGTCGTCTCATTAGACCTGTAGTTAGGCTGTGAACTTATGTATCACCTCAGGCTGGTTGATTAATTGAGATTATCAGCATTGACTGTGCTCACACACACACACACACACTTACTTTTATATGTGTTTTACGGAGACTCTTCATAGACATAATGGTGTTTATACTGTACAAACTGTATATTCTCTCATCCTACATTACCATTACCCCTAAACCTGCATCACAGAAAACTGTCTGCATTTTTGAAATTCAAAAAAACACTGTTTAGTATGTTTTTCAAGCCATTTGGTTTACGAGGACACAGGAAATGTCCCCATAAACCATGTTTGCGTTGTAATACACATGTTATTATACACATTTGTGACCATGTATACAAGAACACACACATGCTCACTCTCATGCAAACACAAACTCACACACAAACATAAATATGCTAATCATAGTTTTTGTTTTATTTTTAATATTTTAATTATATTTGGTATATTTTGGAATTTAGAATATATATTTTTTCTTATTTAATATAGTAAATATTTACTAATTTTTATATTTTGTTTTCTTAATTGTTGTACGCCTTATTAATTTTAATAATATTAAACATTTGAAAATTAATATTAAATATTGAATATTATTTTCTTTTCGTAATTGCTATATGCCTTATTGATTTATTAGATAGCTAATGATTTTTATTAATAGTAATATTTTTGTAATATTTTTACATTTCAAATAAATATTTTTTTTTTTAAAGGTGCCATAGAATGGAAAATTGAATTTAACGTGGCATAGTTGAATAACAAGAGTTCAGTACATGGAAATGACATACAGTGAGTCTCAAACTCCATTGCTTCCTCCTTCTTATATAAATCTCATTTGTTTAAAAGACCTCCGAAGAACAGGAGAATCTCAACATAACACCGACTGTTACGGTAACAGTCGGGATCATTAATATGTACGCCCCCAATATTTGCATATGCCAGCTCATGTTCAAGGCATTACACAAGGGCAGCCAGTATTAACATCTGGATCTGTGCACAGCTGAATCATCAGACTAGGTAAGCAAGCAAGAACAATAGCGAAAAATGACAGATGGAGCAATAATAACTGACATGATCCACGATATCATGATATTTTTAGTGATATTTGTAAATTGTCTTTCTAAATGTTTCATTAGCATGTTGCTAATGTACTGTTAAATGTGGTTAAAGTTACCATCGTTTATTACTGTATTCACGGAGACAAGAGCCGCCGCTATTTTCATTTTTAAACACTTGCACTCTGTATAATGCATAAACACAACTTCATTCTTTATAAATCTCTCCAACAGTGTAGCATTAGCCGCTAGTCACGGAGCATAGCCTCAAACTCATTCGGAATCAAATGTAAACATCCAAATAAATACCATACTCACATGATCCAATGCATGCATGCAGTATGCATGACGAACACTTTGTAAAGATCCATTTTGAGGGTTATATTAGCTGTGTGAACTTTGTTTATGCAATGTATATAGAGTCGAGAGCTCAGGGGGCGGGGAGTGCAAGCATTTAAAGGGGAAGCACGCTGAATCGGCGCATTTATAATGATGCCCCAAAATAGGCAATTAAAAGAAATCTATGGGGTATTTTGAGCTGAAACTTCACAGACACATTCAGGGGACACCTTAGACTTATATTACATCTTGTGAAAGAACGTTCTAGGGCACCTTTAATGGCTAATTGTAAATATTGAAACATCTTTTTTCTTAATTGCTATAAACCTTAATGATCTATTAGCCTGTACATCATAAATTGAATTAGCAGGCTTGATAGTGTTTTGTTGCACTTTATTTAAGCAATTAAGCGTTTATATGATTACTGCATTTAAAAAATTTAATATATATATATATATCTTTAATATGCACAATTATTAAAATATTTACACAAGTACATACATGCATTTTTATTAAAAATAAACATTATTTTATTAAGGAATTACTGTTGTTCCCTTCCACTTGTGAACTAGTTGGCATATTGTTATTTAATCTGGCTAGTTGTCACTGAATTGACTTTATAGGTTGTCCTTATAGAAAGAATATAGCTTGATATAATTAATCATACAGTGTTTTTAACCATTCCAGTGCAGACAGAAGGAAATCTTCTCACAAGGTTAATTTCATCTGTGAATGCAGTGTACTAAAGCAAAGGAGTGGGGCTCAGAGAGCAAACGAGGAAATCACAGTTTAAGTGGTGAAATAAAAGCCGCTTAATCATTAACTAGACTTCGGCACACATTGACTAACGCTGCCTTAAAATATCTGATTGTGGACGGTCAGCAACCGTTACACAACGTTACATAATAAGAGCACATCCAGACTTCACTGGAAGGGGGATATTTCTTAATAAAGGGTGTGGAGTTTGGACACAAAAACAGTTTGAGACGTTTCCTAATCGTACAGTTCCAAGAAGAAATATTTTGTTGAGCAATATGAAGCAGTTTTGTTATTGTCCAGAGTTCAGATGTTGATCAAAAACAGTTCACGGCTCCCGTTGCGACCTATTGCTGGACTTTATCCATCACCTGCAGGACGGCGTCCAGTATGGAGGGTCCCAGATCCAGACTGAACGTGAAGGCGGTGTCGGTTTGGTCTGGCTGTGTTTCTTCTGGGTTTGTTTGTGTTGAATCTCGTCCAGAACTCAGGCTGCCACGAGCCGGACTCCTGCTGATGCTTCTGGGCTCCACGTGCGAACACTCTTCCTCCTCTTCCTCGGCTTCCAGGAGGGGAAGCGAGCTGCATTTCTGCCTCTGATTGGCCGGCGCGCGTTCCCAGATCGGGCTGCATCGGCCCGGTTCGTCCAGGTTGACGCGGGGCGGCTTCGGCGGTGGCGCGCACGCGAGGAACAGGTTCTGCTCGCTCTTGGAGCTCTGAAGCAGGAGACTCTGGCCCTCCTTCAAGAACGAGAGGTCGCCGAAACTCTCCGAGTGTCCGTCTATTCCGATGTGAGAGACGTGCCGGAAGTCACCGAGAGGAAGGCTGATCATGTTGACTGACACAACCTCCTTTCGGTTTGTTAATCTCCTCTGCCATCTTCCAGATGTTGGTTTGCGGTAAAGCGACGTCCTTAGAGGCATCGTAATCCTTGAGCTGTTTCTTCAGCACTGTGACAACATGTGATGAGCGGAGAAATCTAGATTCTGAAACAGATTACAGGAAAATAGTCATCAAACCTGACAGATACATATTTACTACCATTCAATAGTTTTATTCAGCAAGGATGCATTAAAGTGATAAAATGTACCTTATAGTAAACTTATAATCAGGGCCTAAAACTACTGCCACATCTACCAACGGCCAGTGACTTACGAACATTTACTGGTTATAAAACTATTGGTTATGACACCAAAATTATAGATACCAGTGAAAATTCTTATAAATACTTATTTAAAACATTATTAAAGACAAATAAACAGTCAGTAATAGCACAAACTAATACAGCAGAACAAAGCTTTTCAGGTGCATTTTTCAGGTAGGTCTAACAATAGGTTTTAATAAAGCAATCAACTGTAAAATAATCACTGCATAGTCTTTACTGTGTAAATTAAACATATATTCAAAAATGCTGGGATAAAAACAACCCAATTTTGGTTGAAAATGGACAAAACCAGCGATCGGGTTGTTTTAACCCAGCGAATGCTTCACTTTAACCCAATGGATGCGTTGTTTTAACCCAGCGGTTGGGTTAAATGTTTGCACAACCTGCTGGGTAGTTTATTTAACTCAACTATTGTTTAAAAATTACTGTATTTCTAGCATAAAATGAACCTAAAGTATGTTGGAAATTAACATTTATTAATATGTTTAATAAACAAACATTATTAGATTTCTTATTAATAAATGTTTCCTCTAGTAATTATGTGTCTGATTTTTAATTTCCAGCCTATTATATCATTTTAAGCCAGACATGTAGTCATTTTTAAACAATAGTTGGGTTAAATAAAATTGCAAAAATTTAACCCAACCGCTGGGTTAAAACAACCCAATTATTTCTTGATTAACATTAATGACATGGACAGCAGCAGAAATATTAGGCTGCTGTCACTTTAAGAGGTGCACGGATCTAATATACTGATGCTGTTACACGTGAGAATTTTCTTTCTCAGCTGTTTACGTTCACTTAAGACTTAACCGACTATGTTTACTAGGATACTTTGGTTTTTTTAAGTACAAGAAGACCTAAAAGAGCTCATTTCAGTATTCACGCACTATCTGAGACGCGGCTTTCTGTGTGCACGCTTTGGATGTTTGCACACAGAAAACTTCTCACAGTACGCGAGAAACTAATTGAGTTCCCTTTCGCGTCTTCTTGTGCATGAATATTTACATTGGTGTGGCTTAAACTTTCATATATGATTTTATATATATATATATATATATATATATATATATATATATATATATATATATATATATATATACACACAAAACCTTATTGGTCCAAAATCATGTTCCACATTAAGTATGTTCTGATTGGCTGTGATTGTCTTGTGTTGCATGACATTTTAACATTCAGTGTTGACTTTCACTTTGTTGGCTTAACTTCACATGGAGACACAGTATTACTTTAAACAAAGGTGCACATGGAATTGGTGTTGAATTTCTGCTTGTAATTCCCTTACATGGATGTTTAATTGTTTCTCTTTTTAATAATGGCGTTTTTGAAGAGTTTAAAATGAATGCTTTTCTACTACCAAAACAAATAACAAATTTTACTATATTTATATTCATTTTCCCTGACAATCAGCTCAAAGAATGTGGAAAAAGTGCTTTGGGACTTTATAACTAGAAAAAAACTCAGTTTTTATTCATTTTTTTTTATTTGTTCCCTTGATAAATGTATAATTATGTCTAATATTTGAAATATATACTGTATATCCGGTATGAAATGTGTTATAAAGCGTCTGATCCAGCACATGTACCATAACAATCACTGATATAGCTGTTCATTTTAATCAGTATTTGATTAAGATTAGTTCTTGTTACAGATTAACAGTTGATATTGCAACATCTTTACAGCCGCTGGCATGTTTCGTCCTCGCTCACTATGAATGACTTGTGATTCTTTCATGGGAACTTTAATGAAATCACATTTACACATATTTTAATTGTGCAAGATTCTTGTGTAACTGCTGACCTGCATTCTCAGAGCATGTTTTCACAGCGCTCTATGATTCAGTACAGGTTAAATTAGTTTGTAATAAAGAGTAATAAGTCTCATTTGTTGTGATAATGTACATAGGAAGCGTTTTACTCTAGTTGGCATTCACAGCCCTGTTTTGCGGTTTACAGTTCACTCACACATTAGATCAGTGTTCGTGACTCGCAACACTCACTCTTTAAATTTGTATGGCACTACAGAAAACATGTTTTGTTGGCCAATAAAGGTTTTATCGGCACTTTAGTAGCAGCGGGAGATGGCGAGCGTGGACATAACGGCATTCCTTTTCAAACATGCAACGAGAGGGAGGGAGGATCAATTGTCAGAAAGTCAATTGTTCTGAAAGGAAATGCACGAATTTGAAGGTTTAAACCAATAAATCCCCAAAACAACCTACATTTTGAACAAATATTAATACACGCTTTCTTTTCAGAGCACCTTACTGGGGGAAAAAAAACGTTCTGCTCCAAAAATATATATATATATAACTCCAAGATTTGTAATAATACACTGGGTTAAAATGCGGGGTTAAAAACAACCCAAATTCAGTTTAAAATGGACAAACCCAGTGAATGGGATGTTTTAACCCTGCGAATGGGTTGATTTAACCTAGAGATTGGGTTGTTTTAACCCAGTGGTTGGGTTAAATGTTTGTCCAGCGTGCTGGGCAGTTTTATTTAACCCAACTATTGTTTAAAAATGACTATATGGCTGGCTTAAAATTAACCCAAAATAGGTTGGAAATTAAAAATCAATAAAAAACAACCCAGTCGCTGGGTTAAAACAATCCAATTTCTGGTTTAAAACAATCCAATTGCTGGGTTAAAACAGTCCAATCCCTGGGTTAAAACAGTCCAATCGCTGGGTTAAAACATCCCAGTTGGTAAATTAAAACAATCCAGTCGCAGGGTTAAAACAACCCAGTCCCGAGTTAAAACAATCCAATTTCTGAGTTAAAACAGCCCAATCGGTGGGTTAAAACAACCCAGTCGCTGGGTTAAAACAATCCAATTTCTGAGTTAAAACAGCCCAATCGGTGGGTTAAAACAACCCAGTCGCTGGGTTAAAACAATCCAATTTCTGAGTTAAAACAGCCCAATCGGTGGGTTAAAACAGCCCAATCGGTGGGTTAAAACAATCCAGTTGCTGGGTTAAAACAACCCAATCGGTGGGTTAAAAACAACCCAATCGCTGGGTTAAAACGGTCCAATTTCTGGGTTAAAACAACCCAGTCGCTGGGTTAAAACGGTCCAATTTCTGGGTTAAAACAACCCAGTCGCTGGGTTAAAACAGTCCAATTGCTGGGTTAAAATGGTCCAATCACTGGGTTACAACAACCCAATCACTGAGTTTGTCCATTTTCAACCCAACTTGGGTTGTTTTTAACCCACTATTTTTTAGAGTGTACTAGTGTAGTGTTAATTAATTTAGGAAATATGAATGCTGCCATATGATGGTTGTCTAATGAAAAAATGCAATTTTTATAGATAGTGGCATCAATTATATTCTTGCGTCTATTCATTTATACGGAAGCGCTAACTGTGATACAATTGCATTTATGCATAAATATCACTATTATTATTATTATCTGTGTTTCTTCTTTTCAGACAAAATTGAACATTTTATGCTTCTTTTTTGTTACGCTTTTAGGAACAACATTGAAGATCCCATGACAGTGATTGACTGAGGCTTTAGTCTGTACGCTGTAAAAAAGAATTGTTGGTTTAACTTAAACTAAGTTACCTGGTTGCCTTAATTTTGAGTTCATTGAAATTAAAATTTGAGTTAATACAATGAAGGTGATTGATTTAATCAAAAGCAACTCAAAATATGATGTTATCTGAACCATATTACACCATAAGTTGATTTGACAAAAGAAAAATGTTGTGATAAATCATATAATCAAATAATTTTTTACAGTGTAGAAGTTCCAAGTCAATTCATTGAATAAATTTTGATTTAATTCAATCATTTATAAGAAAGTGTTGATATTTTTGGGGGCCATTTCTCATTGTGGTACAGTTACCAAACGCAGCATTTTCCTTTCTTCTTTAAACATCCAACAATTACGAATCAGTAAAAATCCAAACAATCATTCTGGTCAGTGTTTAAAACCTTTAAAAGTAGGTTTATTGTCCGAGACATACCTGGAAAGGTGCGCAGGTATTCACACCCACGTCTGAAGCCAACAAACGTTAGAGGTGTTTCTGTGAACATGACAAGACTTGTTAGGCTATAGAACAGGTTGCACAGACACAGGCATTTCCTCAAAAATCCTAATTAATCATCACATTTTATTAGTATTAATGTCAAATTGATGTAAATCTTTCAATGGTTGTATAAACTTGTTTAATGTAAAAGCAATGCCATATAATGATGGTGGAAGTGAAATAGTGGAAGTGACATGAGTAACTCCTCTTACCGTAACCTCTTTACCGCCAAGATATTTGTAGTTAGCCTTGATTTTAAGATCTTCTTCTACAGTTCAGAGTCCTTCATAGATCCCAAGTGTTAAAGTCCAGAGATTGAGGAACAGGTGAGGCTGACGTCGTTCAGGTGCAGATAGAGCCGCGTCTCCACCCTCCTCTCGGCTAAACCTCGCCGTTTGTTTGGTCTGCGCTGATGTCACGCCTGGCAACGTAACTCTTGTGAAGCACAATCTCAGTTACAGAGGAAGTTCACCTGAGCGATGTTTGTCGTGTTCCCGGGAACGCTGGGAAGGGCACGGCTCAGTTCTGTGGTGCTGCAGGGGCTTTGATGATTACTAATCTCCATGTCATTGTGCTGGTTTCCTGTAGGCTTTACTGAAGCGCCGGTGCTTTGTAATGACAGCGGTCTCTCGCTCTGGGACGTGTGTGTACAGGCGGACCCGCGTTACACAAGTTCTGTTGACATGTAGTAATTCCTGCTTGCACTCCCATGACTGAACACACATGGATGCAACCTGTTTCTTTTGTCTGCTGACTTTGAGTCAAGTCGAGGCAAGACTGGTTGTTGTTGTTTTTATAGTAATATTGTAATTTATTCAGTGACTTCAGTGAGATGAAGCACTTTCTGTACTAGTTTCGAAAGTTTGGCGCTCTAAATGAAGCACATTACTGACTAAGAATTGCCCAGTTAGATTGTATCTGACCAGCCTGTAAAATCACCAGCCGTTGTTTGGTTTTGCTTGAATGCTTTTATTGGCAGGTAAATCTGAAATTGGTTATAATAGCCCTTGTTTTATAGCAAAATATGCAGGTGTGCTCTAGGATATTTTGTTAGTGTGCCAATGCATTTCTCAGAACCTTTAACCCTGTATTATTTGCTTTCACTTTCTCAGCTTTCAGAAAAAAAAATTGCTACATGCATAATTGGAAATAAAAGGCTGTTTCCTGCATCTCTGATGTCATTAAGACATGCATTACATAGTTTTATAGAAAATTTTGAAAATATTAATTTTGCAGTATGACAGCGATGCACCACAGTGGAATTGCACTAATGCATTTTATTATGAAAAATCGCATCTTTATATATTTTGGCATCAAATATATTATAGCATTTATTCATTTATTTGGAAGTGTTTACTGTGTATGATTGCATTTATGCATAAATAACACTATTATTATCTACATTTCTTCTTTTCAGACTAATTTTATCACTGTATGTTTTATGCAGAGAATATTTTGTAATGCTTTTAGGAAGGAAACTGAAGATCCCATAATAATGATTTAATCAGTTTTTATTTTATTTTTTAAAAAATCTAGTTATTTTTTTTTTTTTTTTAATTAATTATTTTATTTATTTTTTGTTTATTTTATATATATATATATATATATATATATATATATATATATATATATATTTATTTATTTTTTTATGTATTATGTATCTATTTTAATATATATTTAAAATTTATTATATATTTATTTATATTTATATACATTTTATTTAATTTATTTTAAATTTTATTTTGATGTTTTTTATTATATATTTATTTATTTTTATTTATTCAAAATATTTATTTACATTTTAATTTATTATATATATAATAAATTAAAATGTAAATAAATATTTTGAATAAATAAAAAAATATAAAAAATATAAAAATAAAATGTAAAATAAATTAAACAAAAAATATATAAATATAAATAAATATAAATAATTAAAGATAAAAATTAAATAAGTAAAATTAATAAATATATAATACATTTAAAATATATATATATATATATATATATATATATATATATATATATATATATATATATATATATATATATATATATATATATATTTATTTATTTATTTTTATTTTTTTTATAAATTATATATATATAATACATATATATTTGTTGTTGTTGTTTATCCAAAGGATACATTTCTCCATTATAACATGACAGCTTTGAAATATTCAATATTAAGATCCTCACAGTCTTTGGTAAATCTAGTAAGAAGTTGTTCCTCATTATCAGCCGGTTTCCCAGCAGACAGATAAAAACCTGTTCACCCTGTCTGCTTGTGTAAAGACAGTCATATCTACAGCAGGTTATTTCCAAACACTACAACATCCATTCACAGATTCTGACCCGTAGACAACAGCATAATACAGTTACTGGGAAAGACCGGCTTTGATGTACCGTACAACATTATACTTCAGGACGGATGAATTATGGAAACACTCCAGCCTGCTACATTAAGTTATTGAATATCTTGTTTCTTCCTTTGAAAACGCCTTGAACAGAGTGTTTTTTTTCTTCCAAACAACATAAAAAGTTCATCAAGTGTTCCTTCTGCCTGCTGGGATCCCGGATGGACGCCAGATTCGGAGGGGAATCTTGCGGAGCTCAAGAACTGGGTTTTCTCCATGATTGCTTTCCGTCAGACTCCTTTCAAACACGTCCAATAAACAAAGGGCCGCCCTTCCTTCATCTGCTTCAAAGAAGCAGGTCTTCCTCCACACATGCAATCATTCACACAACCCAAACATCAGCTCTTCATCAGAAGGTTTATCCAGCGCTGGAACTGTGAACTTCAGCAGCTCTCATTCCTCTCTGACGAGAGACGCTTTCATGCAAACAGATAATCAAGACGGCTTTCTCTGTCTGAGGCCAAACGGCCACACCAACGGACTTTCACCATATTCCTGATGTGCGTTTTGAAGTTTGAAGCTTGATTGCTTTGGCCTTATTTGTAGAGTTGGATCCAGACTCTGTTTTTGGGAAATTCTTCTGTTAGAGCTCTTTCAGCTGATATATTGGTGTTCATCTTTTGTTTTCACTCTTAATCGCTCAACTAAACAATCATATAAGCGATTCTGATGAAATATAACCTGCTCGACACTCACTTAAACTTCATAGGCAGCACATGTGACTGATTTGCAGCAAGTTTAACTGTGCATTTAATTAGACTATTGTAGTGCTATGTTGCAGTGCATTCTGGGATTGCCTTCTCTATTAAGTGATGCCTTAACATGCTGTCTAGGTAGGCAGCACACTAGGTTTAGCAACAAAGGCGTCTCTTCTGCTCACCAAGATCAAAAATACAGTAAAAACAGTGAAATATTTTTACAATTTAAAATATCTGTTTTCTATGTGAATATATAGTAAAGTGTAATTTATATCCTGTGTTCAAAGCTGAATTTTCAGCATCATTACTCCAGTCTTCAGTGTCACATGATCCTTCAGAAATCATTCTAATATGATGGTTTGCTGCTCTAGAAACATTTATGATTATTATCAATGTTGAAAACAGTTTCATATTTTGGTGGAAACTGATACATTTATTTTTCAAAAGTTCTAAAAGAACAGCATTTATTTGGAATAGAATCTTTTGTAACATTATAAATGTCTTTACTGTCATTTTTGATCAATTTAATGCGTCCTTGCTGAATACATTTATTTAAAAAAAAAAATCATACTGACACCAAACTTTTCAACGGTAGTGTTTTAAAATAAAATATAAAACAAAAATAAAGATAAAATATAGTATAAATGAATAAATAAATGAATAAATAAATATTGCAGCAATTAATTAGTGGTGAAATGGTAAGAAATAGTGGTAAAATACTAAAAAAACAAAATGATGTGCCAAAACATAACTTCCAAGTATTGTAAAATAAAATGGAAAATATATAAATAAATAAAATTTAGTATAAATAAATCAAATATATCAAATAAAAATAAGTAAATAAATTAATATTGCAGGACTATTTAAGTGATTTTTTTTTTAAATCAAAGGTGATTAAAAGAGAAATAGTAAATAAAATACTAAAAGAACTTCCAAGTATTGTAAAATAAAATAGAAAATGAATAAAACATAGTATAAGTGAATTTAAAAAAAAAAAAAGTTAAAAGATGATACAAAATCATGGAAAAAGAAATGGTAAATAAAAAAATGTGGCACAAAAGATTTTCCAAGTATTGTAAAATAAAATATAAAGTAAATAAATAAAACATAGTATAAATAAATAAATGAATGAATACATAAATACAGTTTTTAGTATGAAAAATATAAAAATAAGTAAAATCAATATTGCCGGATTATTTAAGTGAATTTAAAGAAAAAAAAAAGTGATTAAAAATTGTGGGGAAAGAAATGGTAAATAAAATACAAAAAAAATGTGTCACTAAAGATCTTCCAAGTATTGTAAAATAAAATATAAAATAAATAAATAAAACATAGTATAAATAAATAAATTAAATACAAATTGTGGGAAAAGAAATAGTGAATAAAATACTAAAAAAAAAAAAATAAAGCACAAAAGAACTTTCAAGTATTGTAAAATAAAATATTAAATTAAATATTAAATAAATAAATAAAACATAGTATAAACAAATGAATAAAAACATTTAAAGTATTTGAAGAATAAATTTGAAGAAACATCTAGTATAAAAATATAAAAAGTGAAATCAGTAGGACAATTTCAGGATTATTTAAGCGAATTTCAAACAAAAAATTAAAAGGTGGGAAAAAATTGTGGAAAAAGAAATAAAATACTAAAAAAACAATAAAGCACAAAAGAACTTCTGTATGTGATGGTATATATATATATATATATATATATATATATATATATATATATATATATATATATATATATATATATATATATATATATATATATATATTAGTGCATTATTCTAGAACTCCATATAAGAACAATAATTCATACCATTCTAACATACTTTTTTTGTATTTTTATTGTCAGTATGTATGTGTGTGTGTGTGTGTGTGTGTGTGTGTGTGTGTGTGTGTGTGTGTGTGTGTGTGTGTGTGTGTGTGTGTGTTCACCTCCTCATGTCTCCTGCCACCACATCATGTGTGATGATTAAATCAGGGAAGTTCTGTTTGGATTTTCTTGGAGAGTTTTAAAGCAGTATTTGGTCTCCTCACTCCTCATTTTGCTCATTAATGAGATCAGATGGGATCGCTCACACCAGTGGCAGCTTTACTGTAAATACAGCACGCTTTTTAATGGATAATAATGGGTGTGTGTTGCCATTCTGATGTTATATTGAAGATCAGCTGCTCCGTTAATGAGGTTTCACTCCGATAATCACTCGAAAACATCTGTGTTCTGGAGCTGTTGGCTGGTGTCTGGCATGATCTGGAGTTATCACAGCCTGATTAAAGTTAAACGCACCGAAACGCTCTTAACTCTTTCAGCCAAGTGTAAGTTAGTTTAAACGTTTATTTTAACATTTGAGTTCTGAGAGTGACACTAATGCATCTGCTGTTTGTAAAAGCCGGTTTTAAACGCTGTCGTCTTTTCCCACACGAGCAGAAAAGCTCCATGTGATCAAAAGCATCCTTGATGTGTTCAGACTGCTTTATCTGCTCTAGACGTCTGTCTGATTGTGTAACCAGGTGTTCTGGGAGACAGGAAGTTGCCGGACGGTCACACAATATTTGGAGGATCTTTTGTGTTATTTATTACCTATTTTTCCACTATTTTTAATGCCCTTTTAACCTTTTTTTATTTTTTTTATTTGCTTAAATAGTCCTGCAATATTGATTTTAATATTTTTATAGTATATTTTATTTATTTATACACTGTATTTATTTATTTTACATTTTATTTTATAATACATGAAAGGACTTTTGTGCCACATTATTTTTTAGTATTTTATTTACCATTTATTTTTCCACGATTTTTCATCATCTTATAACTTTTTTTTAAATAGTCCTGAAATATTTATTTACTTATTTTTATTTTTTAATCCTATATTTTATTAATTTATACTATATTTTATTTATTTTATATTTTATTTTACAATACTTGTAAGTTCTTTTGTGCCACATTATTTTTAGTATTTTATTTATTATTTCTTTTTCCACAATTTTTAATAACCTTTTAAAATAATCCTGCAATATTGATTTGACTTATTTTATATTTTTATACTAAATTTTATTTTTTTATTTTTTCATTTATTTATACTATGATTTTATATTTTGTTACAATACAATAATTTAAGTTCTTTTGTGCCATATTATTTTTTTGTATTTTATTTACCATTTATTTTTCCACGATTTTTCATCATCTTATAACTTTTTTTGAAATACACTTAAATAGTCCTGAAATATTTATTTACTTATTTTTATTTTTTTATACGATATTTTATTCATTTATACTATGTTTTATTTATTTTATATTTTATTTTACAATACTTGGAAGTTCTTTTTTGCCACATTATTTTTTTGTATTTTATTTTTTATTTCTTTTTCCACAGTTTTTAATGCCCTTTTAACTTTTTAAATAGTCCTGCAATATTGATTTTACTTATTTTTATATTTTTATACTTTTTTTCATTTATTTATACTATGATTTATTTATCTATTTTATATTTTATGTTACAAAACAATAATTTAAGTTCTTTTGTGCCATATTATTTTGTAGTATTTTGTTTACTATTTTTTTTATCACAATTATTTCTCTGTCTCTCTCTGTAGATCTTGATTTGGTGGTGTTATAGTTGCACTTTTGAGTCTCTTACTATCTCAAAATGATCTCTAATCACGTGTCTGACACACATTTATCAAGCTGACCGCTCCTGATGACAGATATGGACCAGGATAAATGACGTTCCCCCTCTAAAGCTCTGGGTTTTCAGCACTCGTACCTGAACGCGCTTGAGAATAGCCATGCGTCCAGAGATCAGAGCGAGTGTGAAGAGGAGAGATGTTCTGCTTGTCATCTTCTCAACATCCTCCCGTTATCTACAGTCGTCATTCTGAAGTGTGTGTGTTTATCTGGCCGTGGGGAGGAAAGCGAGATGACGTCTGCCAGACGCAGAACTAATGTGAGCGCCGTGTCTGTCTGAAGATGTTCAGTTCATCTCATATGTTTGTGTGGTACAGAAGTCGAAGCTGTGGCTGAGTTTAATAGTGGTTTACAGATCAAGATTTTACTCTGTTAGATTGGAGGTGATCTAATGTTAACTAAAACTGTTTTGTTAACTGGTGGGCATGCCGAAGTAGAAAGAAAATGGAAAATATTCAGCGTAGCTGCTGTTAATAATTTAATGGAATGGAACTTAATAGGGAACCATGTGTAGAGATAATAAAATTGATGTTATAAAATCATTTGTTCTTGACCTAAGAACTGCATTTTGGACTAATGCATGAACTTTTCTGCGTCAGATTCAGATAACATGTTCTGCAGCTTCGCGATGTTTCTGAGGTGGAAGAAGTAACTGTTTTTGTAACATATGACGTATGATATGAACTGAGTATCATCGGCATAACAGTGGAAACTAATTCTAATAATATAACCAAGAGTAGCATGTGTATTGAAAATGGCAGAGGGCCTAAAACAGAGCCTTGAGGCACTCCATAATTTACTGACATTAACTTGGATAATCCCCTGTAAACAAAATGGCAACGTCTGATAGGTACGATCTTAAAGGTGTGGTTGATTTTTAACTTTAGTTAGTGTGTAATGTTGCTGTTTGATCATAAACAACATCTGCAAAGTTACGACACTCAAAGTTCAATGAAAAGGAGATATTTTCTTTTACAGAAATCACTTTTTAAATGGCTGGTAGAGACTACAACGAGCTTCTTCCTGGGTTAGTGACATCACAAACCCTAAAATTTGCATAAACCCCGCCCCCGAGAACACACAACAAAGGGGGCGGGGCCATGTTGGGCTGCTTTAGAGAAGAGGAAGAGTTGTTGTAGTCGAGTGTTGTTGTCATGCCGTCATTTTACGCCGGACTGCTTCACAAATGAGGGTCAATTCAACACAAAAGATGAACATGACGGCACATGCTAGTGGATGAGTTGAATCAACTCTACAGCAACTACATCAATTTATCCACTAACCATTCAGAAACGTCTAAAAGTTGTAACTTCTTCCTGAGTCTCTCCATCAGTGTCGACTCCGGTTTGAACAATGTAAGGCTGAACACTTTCGTCATTTTGGCTGCGTGAGATTCTCCAGCTTTGTTGTTGTTGAGCTGTTAAAGCTCCGCCCTCTTCTGGAAAGGGGGCGGGAGCAGCAGCTCATTTGCATTTAAAGGGACACACACAAAAATGGCATGTTTTTGCTCACACCCAAATAGGGGCAAATTTGACAAGCTATAATAAATGATCTGTGGGGGATTTTGAGCTGAAACTTCACAAACACATTCTGGAGACACCAGAGACTGATATTACATCTTGTGAAAGAGGCATTATAGGCAATGAATACCAGTGTAATTTTGTGGGTCTAAGAGTATGTCATGATTTATACGTCAAACATGTCGAACGCAGCACTGAGATTAAGTAACACTAGTATTGAGATACAGCCTTGGACAGAAGTGGCTAGAAGTTAGTCATTTGTAATTTTAATGAGTGCAGTTTCTGTGCTATGATGAGGCCTGAATACAGACTAAAATGTTTCATATTTTTTCCAGGAAGGAGCACAATTGAGCAGACACATCAAAATGACAAAATAACCTAATGAAATGAAATGAAAACTGAAAATATAGAGACAGAAACTATAAAAATTCAAAATATTAATATATACTATAATAGTATATATAACACTGGATTTATATTGTAGTGTACAGCTGTGAATATGCTTCTGAAATATACAATTTTAGTTTGAACTACAATGAAAAATATGTAATGTAAGATTTAGTTTGAAACAATTTTCACTCAGAAATCACTAGTAAAATTAACAAAAAAAGAAATGGCAAGAAACACATTTAATTAAATGTGAAATTTTGAAGTAGAAAGTCTGAAATAGTATTTTTTTTTTGTAAACGGGGTTAAAACTGAAACTAAAAAAACATTTTTGTTACTTGAATAACTGAAATAAATATTTTTTATTTAGTTTAACTTGAGGTACTAAAATAACCAAAACTAAAATGAAAATAAAAAATATATAGACATATTTACAAAAACTATTAAACATGACAAAAATCAAAAAACTTTTTTTTACAGTAATGTTATTTAAAAAAAATATATATATAATTTTTAATAGACAAAACATCAGTATACCGTGTTGTCAAATTCCATACACGTTATTTAACAGATGCATCTGTCTTGTGGTCTCATGGTGACGTCCAGATGAGCCACATTCACACTCACTCAGAACCGCCTGAGAGTTTCGCTGAAGACATCACAGGCAGACGAGCGATGACATCATTAGCCGCTGATGTCACCTGCGCGGCTCCTGCTGTAGCATGTGTTGTTTATGCGCTGTGGTTTGGTCCCGTCGTGTCTTACGGGTCTGTGCATGTCGACACGCCACGGTATCCTTCTCTGATGCATGAACCGCAAACAAACACTGCATGCTGGGAAGCCTCCGATTATGAGTTTGGAAGGTGTAATTATGTGATGTTGTCGAGTGATTTTGGTGAGACAAACATGAGCACTTTGGGATCTTTTCACTTACTGGTAAACAAGAACCAAATGAAGAGCAAATGAGGAGAATTAGTGAATTAACTCAAGCTTTTATTATATAAAAAAATAGAAATAAATACTATAATAGTATATAAATTATATTATCCTAAAGTAACTGTTCTTGTGTTACCTTGTAAAATAAAAATACTATAATATTATTCCAATGTAAAACAGCTGTTTTCAATATGAATATGTAGTAAAGTGTAATTTATTCCTGTGATCAAAGCTGAATTTTCAGCATCATTACTCCAGTCTTCAGTGTCACATGATCCTTCAGAAATCATTCTAATTGCTGCTCAAAAAACAATTCTGATTATTATTTGGAAACCGTTTCATATTTATGTGGAAACCGTGATACATTGTTTCAGGATTCTTTGATGAAAAGAACGGCGTTCATTTGAAATAGAATCTTTTGTAACATTACAAATGTCAGTTGAATGCGTCATTGCTGAAGTAACGTTTGAACGCTAGTGTACAGTCAGACCTGTGACCCATTTTTGTGTCACGACCCGCTGGAAATCTGGGACACTTGGTCTCCTCCAGGGCCTGGATGCAACAGCGTTCCCGTCCAGAGAGCGCTTCGGAAAGTTTGTATGTGTAAAGTGATGCCTCTGTCTTTTTTTCTGCGCTTTTGTTTAGTTTATTGAAGATGCAGCAGTTGTTTATTTACTTAATTGAGCTTGCGTGATATTTGGTGGTTAGGTGGGAGACGGAGGCCTGAGCTCATGGAGCTGGAATGCTAATGGCAGCCGTCCTTCCGGAATGCCGTGCTTCCCCTCCGTCTCTCTCTCTCTCTCTCCTGTGGTTGATGCGAGAGACCCCAGTCATCTCTTCCAGATGCTTCTAACCCTGCAGAATCACTTTCTCCTCATCCGTACTGCTTGTCTTAGTTTTCACAGACACGCACACGCTCTCAAACTCCGTGAGGATTCATCTCTGCCTGTTCCTGTTTCTGTTCACTCGTTATATTTAGACATTTTTTTTTTATATATTTATTTAGCGGAATATTTTTGTATTTAGAGATTTTATTTTTTCTGAAATTTATTTAGAGAAATTAATTTTACAAATTTATTTACAAATGTACCCTAACCCTGGCAGAGGTTTATTAGGCTGCTGTCACTTTAAGGGCTGCACGGATCCAATATACTGTTACACCAGTGCTTCCCACAGCACAATATACTTGTGGTGGTAAAAATCCTCCTGTATCCACGGCACAAAAATGGTCTGTAGTGACAAACAACAAATAATTTGTGATTTTTAACAGTATTTTTATTTATTGAAATTAATTTGAATTACATAGCATACTATTACATTTACAGGGAGTGCAGAATTATTAGGCAAGTTGATTTTCTGATCATATTTTTTTCCCAAGCACATTTTACCAATTCCAATCCACATCAATCTTAATAACTACTATTAATATTGTTTTTAATCATTTATAAGTGATATATAATTGTTCATGAAGGCTGGAAATGAAAAATGCCTTATATTCAGGTGTGCAGAATTATTAGGCAAGTTTTCTTTTACAGGCAAAATGAGCCAAAAAAGAGATTTAACTCAGACTGAAAAGTCAAAAATGATTAAATACTCATGAGAAGGACGCAATACTAATGCAATACTAGAAATTGCAAAGTTAAAGCATGACCAAGGGACAGCAAAATGCTCATTGGGTCAGCGGGGTCAGACAAAAACAGGTGGAAAAGAAAAGACACATGTTAACTGCAAAATAATTAAGAATTAAGGTGAAGAATTAAGTGTGAAACCATCAGGAACCCTTTAGTCTCCAGCGCCACCATTTTCCAGAGCTGCAACCTACCTGGAGTCTCCAGAAGTGCAAGGTCTCAGGATCTCAGAGACTTAGGTTAGCTAAAGAATCCTAAAAAATGACCCGCACTTGATAAGAATCACAAGCTGAAGTGTTATAAAATACATGAAGACTGGGTTTTAATAGGGCTTATAGACAGACAGCTTGAGAATGACTCCTGATGGACCAGCACCACATCCTCTTGTACCACTGTTTGAAGAATTTATCCAGAATCTGGCAGTAAGGTGTTTGAGTTCACTTTTAGTCCATCTCTTATCCTGAAATGTCTGTCTTGCAGAGATGGACTAAAAATGATCTTCCAAAACTTACTGCCAGATTCTGGAAGATAAATTCTTCAAACAGTGGTACAAGAGGATGTGGTGCTGGTCCTTCAGGAGTCATTCTCAATCTGTCTGTCTATAAAGCCTATAAAAACCCAGTCTTCATGTATTTCACAACATTTCAGCTTGTGATTCTTATTAAGAGCGGGTAATTTTTTAGGATTCTTTAGCTAACCTAAGTCTCTGAGATCCTGAGACCTTGCACTTCTGGAGACTCCAGGTAGGTTGCAGTTCTGGAAAATGGTGGCGCTGGAGACTAAAGGGTTCCTGATGGTTTCACACATAATTCTTAATTATTTTGCAGTTAACATGTGTCTTTTCTTTTCCACCTGTTTTTGTCTGACCCCGCTGACCCAATGAGCATTTTGCTGTCCCTTGGTCATGCTTTAACTTTGCAATTTCTAGTATTGCATTAGTATTGCGTCCTTCTCATGAGTATTTAATCATTTTTGACTTTTCAGTCTGAGTTAAATCTCTTTTTTGGCTCATTTTGCCTGTAAAAGAAAACTTGCCTAATAATTCTGCACACCTGAATATAAGGCATTTTTCATTTCCAGCCTTCATGAACAATTATATATCACTTATAAATGATTAAAAACAATATTAATAGTAGTTATTAAGATTGATGTGGATTGGAATTGGTAAAATGTGCTTGGGAAAAAAATATGATCAGAAAATCAACTTGCCTAATAATTCTGCACTCCCTGTATAATCATTATTATGCATTATTATGCATTGTAAATTATGCAAAATTACAGCATTTAAATGGTTATCCTTTTCCTATGTTCTTCTTGCTGTCATATAGTGTCTCTCTCAGTGAACTAGTACTACTACTACTAGAAACTAGAATAATTTACTTTGAATTAAATTATCAAATTAAAAGAGATCAAATTAAATACAATTTATTTTGCAACCAAAATACCAGTAATGCCCAGAAGAAGAAAAAAAAATTAGCATGTGACTTTTAATTATAAACAAGTCTGAAATACACCTGGACTCTTATTTTGAAATGTTGGCTGATCCTTCAGATTCTTATGACCGTCTAAAAAAACAGCGCCACCTTGTGACTTTGCATCATGCAGCGCTCTCTGCAGCGCACGTGGAAGTGTTAGCGGGAGTAAACAGTTGTCTCGCACGTAACAAGCAGGTACGAAACGCGTAGGGCCAGGGGAGATTTTCCACTAGTTAATCGATCACGGATGGTTTCATTATCTTTGGCGGATACAGAAGTATAAGAGCCCAAGTAAAGTCTATGTGTGGGAAGCACTGGTTACACGCACGCTTTCTTTCTCAACTGTTTACTCCACTTAAGACTGTATTTGGCCATATAATCTGCAGAAGAGAACTGAAATCAGGATTACACGCTGCCTGAGAGTTGGCTTTCTGTGCGCTCGAGTACTTCACTTATTGCATCGAATAACATTAAGCATTTCACACATATGTCTACTCTCTTCTGCCTGCAACAACCTAAAACTTGGACTTTCTGTAATCTTTTGGAGTATTAAAATCATGCAGTTATCACAAGCCGTTGTGATATGCATATTGATATATAGATAATTTCAATATATCGTGCAGCTCTGACATGTATTGACATATCAAATGACATATATTGTCCACTCTTAAACAGTTTAACAAAGAGTTAATCGAGAGTCGTGCCATAATATCTATACCTGAGATCTTCACTCCTACAGCTGTTGAATTCTTGATTCTGATTGACCGACATTCCAGTGTGACGATTAATCATCTTTAATTGCTGTGAAGTCATTCCAGGTTTGTTGAGCACATCATAGTTGCTTATCACTCCTTTCTGAACCAGTAATGAGTTAATCTGAGTCACAAACGAGCGTTTAGAGATGGAAACCTGTTATGTGTTACATGCTGAGGTTTCATGCTTGGGGTTTAGGGGTTTTAACATTGAAGCACATAATTATACACTGACAAATATTTGTGTTGAACAATTTTCACTCAGAAATTGCTTGTAAATTTCATAAGTAATTACAAAGAAATGGCAAGTGAAGTAAATGTAGAAAAACTGAAACAGTGTTTACCACATTACGTTTTCATTCTCTCTATGATCTAATGCTGAATCAGACAGCAGTGACCCAAAACACAACAGGAACTCAACAAATGACTGAATCAAACACAACAAGTTCCACATTCTAGAAGGTCTGAGTCAGATTTCTGAGCTCAGCTGCTCTGAATGTTCTGATCTAAAACAGGCCATTCATGAGGACAAAAGGTGTGTATGTAGTACAATCTACTTTACCTGCGTACAAACAGTACAGTCATGTAAAACAGTATATACTCTTAAAAATAAAGATTGCAAAAGGAACTTTGCATGGCACAGCGATGCAATAGAAGAACCAGTTTTGGTTTTCCAAAGAACCCCTTCAGGGAACAGTTCTTAAAAGAACCATTTTTTCTAAGTGTGAAGAATCTTTTAAAACATTTTTAAAAAATGTTTTTATTATCGCAAGCATGTAAACTACACTCTAAAAAATGCTGGGTTAACAACAACCTAAGTTGGGTTGAAAGTGGACAAACCCAGTGATTGGGTTGTTTTAACCCAGCGAATGGGTTGTTTTAACCCAGCGAATGGGCTGTTTTAACCCAGCGAATGGGCTGTTTTAACCCAGCAGTTGGGTTGTTTTAACCCACCGAATGGGTTGTTTTAACTCAGCAACTGGGTTGTTTTAACTCAGAGAATGGGTTGTTTTAACCCAGCGATTGGGCTGTTTTAACCAAGAGAATGGGCTGTTTTAACCCAGAGAATGGGCTGTTTTAACCCAGCGATTGGGTTGTTTTAACTTAGCAATTGGGCTGTTTTAACCCAGAGAATGGGCTGTTTTAACCCAGAGAATAGGCTGTTTTAACCCAGCGATTGGGCTGTTTTAACCCAGCGAATGGGTTGTTTTAACCCAGTGATTGGGTTGCTTTAACTCAGCGATTGGGCTGTTTTAACCCAGCGATTGGGTTGTTTTAACTTAGCGATTGGGCTGTTTTAACCCAGAGATTGTGCTGTTTTAACCCAGAGAATAGGCTGTTTTAACCCAGCGATTGGGCTGTTTTAACCCAGCGAATGGGTTGTTTTAACCCAGAGAATGGGCTGTTTTAACCCAGAGAATAGGCTGTTTTAACCCAGTGATTGGGTTGCTTTAACTCAGCGATTGGGTTGTTTTAACCCAGAGAATGGGCTGTTTTAACCCAGCGATTGGGCTGTTTTAACCCAGAGAATGGGCTGTTTTAACCCAGCGAATGGGTTGTTTTAACCCAGCGAATGGGCTGTTTTAACCCAGCGATTGGGCTGTTTTAACCCAGCGAATGGGTTGTTTTAACCCAGTGATTGGGTTGCTTTAACTCAGCGATTGGGCTGTTTTAACCCAGAGAAGGGGCTGTTTTAACCCAGCGATTGGGTTGTTTTAACTTAGCGATTGGGCTGTTTTAACCCAGAGATTGGGCTGTTTTAACCCAGAGAATAGGCTGTTTTAACCCAGCGATTGGGCTGTTTTAACCCAGAGAATGGGCTGTTTTAACCCAGCGATTGGGCTGTTTTAACCCAGAGAATGAGCTGTTTTAACCCAGCAATTGGGCTGTTTTAACCCAGAGAATGGGCTGTTTTAACCCAGCGATTGGGCTGTTTTAACCCAGAGAATGGGCTGTTTTAACCCAGCGATTGGGTTGTTTTAACTTAGCGATTGGGCTGTTTTAACCCAGAGATTGGGCTGTTTTAACCCAGAGAATAGGCTGTTTTAACCCAGCGATTGGGCTGTTTTAACCCGGCAAATGGGTTGTTTTAACCCAGCGAATGGGTTGTTTTAACCCAGTGATTGGGTTGCTTTAACTCAGCGATTGGGCTGTTTTAACCCAGAGAAGGGGCTGTTTTAACCCAGAGATTGGGCTGTTTTAACCCAGAGAATAGGCTGTTTTAACCCAGCGATTGGGCTGTTTTAACCCAGAGAAGGGGCTGTTTTAACCCAGAGATTGGGCTGTTTTAACCCAGAGAATAGGCTGTTTTAACCCAGCGATTGGGCTGTTTTAACCCAGCGAATGGGTTGTTTTAACCCAGCGAATGGGCTGTTTTAACCCAGCGATTGGGCTGTTTTAACCCAGCGAATGGGTTGTTTTAACCCAGTGATTGGGTTGCTTTAACTCAGCGATTGGGCTGTTTTAACCCAGAGAAGGGGCTGTTTTAACCCAGCGATTGGGTTGTTTTAACTTAGCGATTGGGCTGTTTTAACCCAGAGATTGGGCTGTTTTAACCCAGAGAATAGGCTGTTTTAACCCAGCGATTGGGCTGTTTTAACCCAGAGAATGGGCTGTTTTAACCCAGCGATTGGGTTGTTTTAACTTAGCGATTGGGCTGTTTTAACCCAGAGATTGGGCTGTTTTAACCCAGAGAATGAGCTGTTTTAACCCAGCAATTGGGCTGTTTTAACCCAGAGAATGGGCTGTTTTAACCCAGCGATTGGGCTGTTTTAACCCAGAGAATGGGCTGTTTTAACCCAGCGATTGGGTTGTTTTAACTTAGCGATTGGGCTGTTTTAACCCAGAGATTGGGCTGTTTTAACCCAGAGAATAGGCTGTTTTAACCCAGCGATTGGGCTGTTTTAACCCAGCGAATGGGTTGTTTTAACCCAGCGAATGGGTTGTTTTAACCCAGTGATTGGGTTGCTTTAACTCAGCGATTGGGCTGTTTTAACCCAGAGAAGGGGCTGTTTTAACCCAGAGATTGGGCTGTTTTAACCCAGAGAATAGGCTGTTTTAACCCAGCGATTGGGCTGTTTTAACCCAGAGAAGAGGCTGTTTTAACCCAGAGATTGGGCTGTTTTAACCCAGAGAATAGGCTGTTTTAACCCAGCGATTGGGCTGTTTTAACCCAGCGAATGGGTTGTTTTAACCAGAGAATGGGCTGTTTTAACCCAGAGAATAGGCTGTTTTAACCCAGTGATTGGGTTGCTTTAACTCAGCGATTGGGTTGTTTTAACCCAGAGAATGGGCTGTTTTAACCCAGCGATTGGGCTGTTTTAACCCAGCGATTGGGCTGTTTTAACCCAGCGAATGGGTTGTTTTAACCCAGTGATTGGGTTGCTTTAACTCAGCGATTGGGCTGTTTTAACCCAGAGAAGGGGCTGTTTTAACCCAGCGATTGGGTTGTTTTAACTTAGCGATTGGGCTGTTTTAACCCAGAGATTGTGCTGTTTTAACCCAGAGAATAGGCTGTTTTAACCCAGCGATTGGGCTGTTTTAACCCAGCGAATGGGTTGTTTTAACCCAGTGATTGGGTTGCTTTAACTCAGCGATTGGGCTGTTTTAACCCAGAGAATGGGCTGTTTTAACCCAGCGATTGGGTTGTTTTAACTTAGCGATTGGGCTGTTTTAACCCAGAGATTATGCTGTTTTAACCCAGAGAATAGGCTGTTTTAACCCAGCGATTGGGCTGTTTTAACCCAGCGAATGGGTTGTTTTAACCCAGAGAATGGGCTGTTTTAACCCAGAGAATAGGCTGTTTTAACCCAGTGATTGGGTTGCTTTAACTCAGCGATTGGGTTGTTTTAACCCAGAGAATGGGCTGTTTTAACCCAGCGATTGGGCTGTTTTAACCCAGAGAATGGGCAGTTTTAACCCAGCGATTGGGCTGTTTTAACCCAGAGAATGGGCTGTTTTAACCCAGCGATTGGGTTGTTTTAACCCAGAGAATGGGCTGTTTTAACCCAGCGATTGGGTTGTTTTAACTCAGCGAATGGGCTGTTTTAACCCAGCGAATGGGTTGTTTTAACCCAGCGAATGGGCTGTTTTAACCCAGCGATTGGGCTGTTTTAACCCAGCGAATGGGTTGTTTTAACCCAGTGATTGGGTTGCTTTAACTCAGCGATTGGGCTGTTTTAACCCAGAGAAGGGGCTGTTTTAACCCAGCGATTGGGTTGTTTTAACTTAGCGATTGGGCTGTTTTAACCCAGAGATTGGGCTGTTTTAACCCAGAGAATAGGCTGTTTTAACCCAGCGATTGGGCTATTTTAACCCAGAGAATGGGCTGTTTTAACCCAGCGATTGGGTTGTTTTAACTTAGCGATTGGGCTGTTTTAACCCAGAGATTGGGCTGTTTTAACCCAGAGAATGAGCTGTTTTAACCCAGCAATTGGGCTGTTTTAACCCAGAGAATGGGCTGTTTTAACCCAGCGATTGGGCTGTTTTAACCCAGAGAATGGGCTGTTTTAACCC
Organism: Megalobrama amblycephala; assembly: GCF_018812025.1. Lineage (NCBI taxonomy): Eukaryota > Metazoa > Chordata > Actinopteri > Cypriniformes > Xenocyprididae > Megalobrama > Megalobrama amblycephala. Next base: position 36,815,936 of record NC_063048.1, on the reverse strand, counting down.
AGCGATTGGGTTGTTTTAACTTAGCGATTGGGCTGTTTTAACCCAGAGATTGGGCTGTTTTAACCCAGAGAATAGGCTGTTTTAACACAGCGATTGGGCTGTTTTAACCCAGCGAATGGGTTGTTTTAACCCAGTGATTGGGTTGCTTTAACTCAGCGATTGGGCTGTTTTAACCCAGAGAAGGGGCTGTTTTAACCCAGAGATTGGGCTGTTTTAACCCAGAGAATAGGCTGTTTTAACCCAGCGATTGGGCTGTTTTAACCCAGAGAAGGGGCTGTTTTAACCCAGAGATTGGGCTGTTTTAACCCAGAGAATAGGCTGTTTTAACCCAGCGATTGGGCTGTTTTAACCCAGCGAATGGGTTGTTTTAACCCAGAGAATGGGCTGTTTTAACCCAGAGAATAGGCTGTTTTAACCCAGTGATTGGGTTGCTTTAACTCAGCGATTGGGTTGTTTTAACCCAGAGAATGGGCTGTTTTAACCCAGCGATGGGCTGTTTTAACCCAGAGAATGGGCTGTTTTAACCCAGCGATTGGGCTGTTTTAACCCAGAGAATGGGCTGTTTTAACCCAGCGATTGGGCTGTTTTAACCCAGAGATTGGGCTGTTTTAACCCAGCGATTGGGTTGTTTTAACTCAGCGATTGGGCTGTTTTAACCCAGAGAATGGGCTGTTTTAACCCAGCGATTGGGCTGTTTTAACCCAGAGAATAGGCTGTTTTAACCCAGCGATTGGGTTGTAGTGATTGGGTTAAATGTTTGCCCAACCTGCTGGGTAGTTTAATTTAACTCAACTATTGTTTAAAAATTACTGTATTTCTTGTTTACAATGAACCCAAAGTATGTTGGAAAATTAACATTTATTAATGTTTAATAAATTAACATTTATTAATAAGTTTAATGAATAATAATTAAACAATTAACATTTATTAAATTGCTTATTAATAAATGTTCATATTTTGATTATTACTGTTGCCTCTAGTAATTATGTGTCTGATTTTGGGTTCTGATTAGTGATGTTCGGTGCTTTAAGCCGATAACCAGTCGAGTCGGTTCACAGAATTGAATTGAACTAAATTGAACTTTAGTTCCAGGTTGATAATGCAAGATGCACTGAAGCAGCACCGAATGAGCCAATGAGCCTGTCCAACTGGGTCACTGAACCAGTTCACAATTAATAAATCAAAAAGAACCGACTCAAAGAGAACTCTGGAAAACTTTGACCGTTAGAACCTGAGTCTGATGTGACCAAAAAGCTGACTTTCAACTCTGTCTTTAGGATTTATTTATTAATGTTCGGTTCAGTTCGATTCTGTGAACCGGCTCAACTGGTTATCGACTTAAAAGATTAATTCAAGAATTGAACATCACTAACACACACTTTTCACTCACATACAGCAAATCTCAACTGCTTGAGTGTTTATATCATCTCAAAATCTAACTTAATTATCGCCCAGTTCTAATCTGATGAATGCAACTACAAGGAATGAAGATATTAAGATAAACACTAACTTCATGATTTTCTGTTAAGCTGTTTTGAATCAAATACCAGGTTTCCTGACTGCATGTGTGTGAATGAAGCACTCAACCAGCAGCTCAAGCAAATGTCAAAAACACTGTTTTGTGTGTGTTTCTCAGAGTTGTCTACGTAGTGAGCGTGACTACGAGAGCGTGGTGCTGATGAGACTGAGACAAGCTGAAGAGAGGAAGAGGCTGATCGAGGAGATGAAGAGGGAGGAAGAGCAGGAGACGCCGTGACCTCACAGGAATTACACACCCGAACATCAATAAAGCCTTTTTGGAATAAACTTTTTTGCCTTGAATATTTATATGGTGCTTTTCTATGGCAGGAGTATCATGACTAAAACACAATACAGATTGACAGAAATGAACAATGTTTATGTTGCAAAATTCTATTTTAGATTCAATTCTGCTGCAAAGCAGCTCCACAGAAGATGATAGTGTCATTATTATATTAATTCTACTATTATTATCTATTATAAGTATTCTGATACAACAAGAACATGATGAAATATGGAAATGAAAATGGTTTCGTCAAATAAAGACTCTGGCCTGAAGCATCAATGCAGACTGAATGTCTTTCTTTAAAATATTATATTTCATCTATTGCAGTGACATTGTCAATTTAATGTGCTTTAACTGACTCAAATCTCTCTGTAGTAGCTGGTATTTAATGTATTTTAAGACTTCCAGAACCTTTATTTTGAGGCCTTCAAATGCAGATACGCGCAGACTTCAATAATCGACATGTGTGCTTATTTACATCCATCAGAAAAGTAGTTGTGAAGAAACATCAATGGAGCTGTAATGTGACACACAAGTTGCTTTTTCCGGATTAGGATGCTTGAAGATTTCATGCATTACATTTTTTGGTTTATCAGAGCATATTTCTCAATGCATGTGACAGAATGGACTTAAACACTTCCTCTCTGCTGACTTTAGTGAAGGTTTGAGACGGCGTGTTTTTTGGTATCATCAGCCAATCCTGCGGCTGGAGAATCCTAAGTCACATGGCATTTACAGCGCAGGTGATTGGCTCAGAAAGTTCAGTGATGGCAGTAAGACTTCCAAATCTGCATGCAAGCGACTGCCTTTGAGATGAATGTGAGCAGATATAACTCCAGGTAATGTAGACATCCTTGGTGACGGCCAAAATGAAATTAAGCAGTGCATTTTCATAAATGTGCCAAAAAAAAAATTCACATGCACCAATTAATCATTTACAAATGCATTCTGTGTTTCTGCTTCTGGTTGTGTTTTGCATGCATGTCCGGTCCACATTCGGTCTCATGTCATCTACACACCATCAGACCGCAGCGATCGGATTCATCTCCAGATTTCCAGTTAGTCACTTTTCTTAGAACACTTTTCTTTTGCTCCTTCCATCCATCATCCTCGCGGCCGTCACATGTTTCTGTTTACTTCTGTGGGCTTTTCTTTTATATTCCTGGAAAGAAGAGGAACACACAGAGTCTCGTTCACATTACAACACAGGAAACACAATTACAGCCGTCCTCAGGAGAACCGAGCAGGAACCGCAGTCCGCTCCGTCTTCAGCCGACCTGCCACGCCGGATCACAAGAGGTGGAAACAACATGCAAATGTGGCATAACTGCATTTCTAATTTATCTTTTTGTTTGCCACAAAAAAATCAAAGTGACACATTTCAGAGAAAAAATGCAGCAATTTAAACCAGAAACTTTATTCTACTTCATTTTTAATTACAGAGTCTCACACAATCATACAGAAACAATATTAACACACACAAAATACATATTCTGCAAACAATTTTAAGACTGTTTAAAACTATATATAACAAATAAAGCTAAAACAAATTTTAAAAACTGTTTCATTGCAAAGCATTTCTTTAAGATAAAACCAAGCTGATAAAGAATATCGAGATGCTATAGATGCAACGTCGTCCCTTTTGCACATAAACATTTATGTTATTACAGTCACAAAAAGAACTTTCCTTCCATATAAAAGTGTCCAAATGAATCAAAGCACATTCTGATGGTATAATTGATAATATTGCTAATTCAGACAGATTTCAAATACATTTTTTGAGATAATTTCATCTCACATGTAGCTTCATTTCTTATATAAATGTCGATACCGTGATCTAAATCACCTCGTTTACCATGTTTACCTGGAATACAAGACACACTGGAGTCACAGCGTGTTACTGGTCTCTTTATGAAGACACCAAACCAGCGTCTGTCCGACCCCCGTCATGCTAACAACTCTGTATCCGATCTTGTCGAGTTTGTCCAAGACGAGTCTCGGCGGTTCATCCACGTGATACTCTGAGCTGTTAGACACACGGATATCATATAAGTATGATTTAATTTGTGGTTTAGTTAAAGATATCATGCTGTCTACGCCTGTGATGTTCATCTGTGTGTCGAGAACTTAAACGCGTCGACTCTGATCTATATGCTCGTGCATTTAAAGATATTTCTACGAACACTTACAAACTGACTGATTGATTGGCTGATTTAGTGCTTGATAGATCGACAGACACTTACAAGTTGTTTCCCAGCATTGTGGTTTTCCGGGCTCCGAGGTAGTTCATGATAGACGGATCTGAATATTCATCTCCGACCATGGTGGGCCCCGTCTCCTGAAACAAACACAAACATGGTTTCTCCACTTAAAGGATTCGTTCACTTTCAAATGAAAATGAGCTCAAGCTTTACAGAACGAACGCGGAGCTAGTTCCAATTTTTCCGTAAGTTGAATAGGGAAGGCGTAGGACATACAGCGTCAGCTTTTTGAAGAATACGAAAGTGCGGTTTTGGTGGAAGCACTTGGAAGGGGATAATTTGTGTTTATAAAGCATATATACATTTAAAAAAAATTCTGAAAATCGATGGTTTCGCTAGATAAGACTCTTATTCTTCGTCTGGTATCATTTAAAGTTGCACTGAAACTGTAATTTTGACCTTCAACCGTTTGGAGGACACTGAAGTCCACTATAAGAAGAATAATCCTACACTTATGAAGTTGCACTTTCCGTCTAAGTTGAATGTGGAAGGCGGAAGCTAGATATTTTACTTCATAACTTGTTAAATATGTATATTTTAACTCACACAAACGCATCGCTTCTCTTCAGAAGGCCTTTATTAACCCCTGGAGCCGTGTGGAGTACGTTTATGATGGATGGATGTGGATGGAGACAGCTCATATTCGTTGGTCCCGCTCACTGCCATTATAAAGCTCAGATGCGTCAGGATATTTATTAATATTTTTCTGATTGTGTTCATCAGAAAGAAGAAAGTCATATACACCTAAGATGGCTTGAGGGTGAGTAAAGCTAGGGCTCAATTTCATTTGAAAGTGAACTAATCCTTTAAAGGCGACACAAAATGGAAGTTGCACTCGTCTTTTCTTCTCTATTGTGTCGTATATCTGAGTGAAACGCTTTGCAAACAAGAACAAATGTAGGGCGGGGCTTGATTTTGTCTGTGGGGAATTGATTGGATGGTTGTGGTTTGCTATTGGTGGATCTCATGTGAGTGACAGGTTGCCCCGCCCTCGTCATCAGAAAAGAGATGTCGCTGCGAGAGAGAGGGGAAGTTATTCTGATTAAAGATTACGAGGAATTTAAAAATAATGATGTGCACAATTAAATCATGTATAATAAATACTGCAAAAAAAAAAAAAAAAAGAATTGTCCATTTTGATTTCATGGTGGAGGTATGTGTATCTGTACCAATTTTTTTCTCCAATTTTTTTTTTAAATTTTATTACTTATTATTCTTTATTTATTGATTTTATATGTGTGTTTTTCATTGTACAGCACTTTGGGCAGTTTGCGCTGTGTGTAAATGTGCTTTATAAATTAAAATTACTTACTTACTTACTTACTGTACACTATTTTATCAATGCAAATGTCTTTTGTCGTTTTTTTTTTTTTTTCTTGTAAAATGTGTTTCCATCTTTGATTTATGCATGATCTAATGCAATACACATGCAATCACACATTTTAATAATAAATCACGTGCATTGAAATATTTGTCAACAACACCAAATGATTCACTTTCATTTTATGTTTCAGAGGTCAGGTGCACGAGCTGCACATGCAATGCAACATTAAACGTTTTAATTTGAATATAATGATTCAGAACGCATCATGCAATAAAACATCGCGCAAGACTCACAGCTTCTCTTGTGCACATGCAGGTTACTTATATAACAACAACTCCAGTGCAACGCACCTGTAATCCTCTAATATCATAATCGCTGCTGTCATTAATGCTCATGTACGCCTTGTCGCGCGCTGCTCAGTAGTGCTCGCGTATGTGTCGCGCGCTGCTCGTGTTTTATACGCACCAGTCTTATCTGTGTGCTGATGAGGATGTACGGCATCCCGGCGTCAGGTCGGGCAACTTTCCAGCGGAATATCGAGGAGGGTCTCGGATGCGTCGCGTCTGTCTCCGCGCTGAGCTCGACTCGTGTGCGCGCTCGCAGCGGAATGCGGAAACACCCACCGCGCTCCACCAATCAGCGCCTTCGGGCTGTTAGTGGAATGCGGAAACACCCATCGCGCTCCTCCAATCAGCGTCCTCCGAATCAGAAGGCGCTTTGGATACAAACACTCCATGATTTGGGATATTATTCATTAATGTTGTAGATAATTTAAGATGATCTGGTTTATTAATCATCTGCCTGGACAAAATCCTGACTAGACCATCCCAAATGAATGCTATTTCATTCATGCATAGAGAAAAGTTGATATTAGGTGTCATTCTGTGATGTTATTGGAGTTTTGTAAAGATCTGAACACACACACACACACACACACACACACACACACACACACAGCCTGAGCTTGTTAATTGCAAGGTTCTTTTTCATATTACAGCATTTCAAGCTTATTTCTTTGATTTCTTTTCAACCTTGGTGGTTGGACTTTTCATTTCCTTTTGGCAGAATTGCTAATTTCCTTCTAAAAGCAGTTGTAATCACTGTAATATGAGGTTCTAGTCTCTTAGAGCACTGAGGAAATGAAGCGATCCCATCTGAACAACAGCACGAGCTCGATAACATCAGTAATAAGGCACACAGTTCAACACAGATCACAAAGCCTTCATCTGTGCTGCATTTACATCTGCTCTGATCAGTGTGAGCAACACGACACTGTAACACGTTAATACTGAAACACCGTTAACACTCGCAGGCGTGTCTGCATTAGTGAATTAGGAGATAGTGGAATGGAACAGTAGTTACTGAGAACTGTACTGTACTCACTGTATAATATTGTTGAAGAATAATTCTGTCATGACAACTCTCAGAGTGTTTGGCATGGTAATGGATATGATAATGTTTATATGTTTGGACTTGGTGGAATAGATCTGCTATGTTGCTGCTGCTGCTGCTGTTGGTTATTGCTACTGCTGTTATTGCTGATACTGCAGTTATTGCTGCTGCTGATACTGCTGATAGCAATAATCGACAGCAGCGGCAGCAATAACTGCCGATTGATTATTGTTGATTACTGCTGCTGCAGTTATTGCTGCCACTGCTGTCGATTATTGCTGCTGCTGCTGTTGGTTATTGCTGCTGTCATTGCTGCTGTTGGTTATTGCTGCTGCTGCTGTTGGTTATTGCTGCTGTTATTGATGCTGCTGCTGATGGTTATTGCTGCTGCTGTTGGTTATTGCTGCTGTTATTGAAGCTGCTGCTGCTGTTGATTATTGCTGCTGTTAGTTATTGCTGCTGCTGCTGTTATTGCTGCTGTTATTGATGCTGCTGCTGTTGGTTATTGCTGCTGCTGATGCTGTTATTGCTGCTGCTGCTGCTGTTGGTTATTGCTGCTGTTGGTTATTGCTTCTGCTGCTGTTGGTTATTGCTGCTGTTATTGATGCTGCTGTTGGTTATTGCTGCTGCTGCTGTTGATTATTGCTGCTGTTATTGCTGCTGCTGTTGGTTTTTTCTGCTGTTATTGCTGCTGCTGCTGCTGCTGTTATTGATGCTGCTGCTGCTGTTGGTTATTGCTGCTGTTGGTTATTGCTGCTTCTGCTGCTGCTGTTATTGCTGCTGCTGTTGTTGGTTATTGCTGCTGCTGCTGCTGCTGTTGGTTATTGCTTCTGCTGCTGCTGTTGGTTATTGCTGCTGCTGCTGCTGTTGGTTATTGCTTCTGCTGCTGCTGTTGGTTATTGCTGCTGCTGCTGCTGCTGCTGTTATTGCTGCTGTTGCTGTTATTGCTGCTGCTGCTGTTGGTTATTGCTGCTGCTGTTGGTTATTGCTGCTGCTGTTATTGCTGCTGCTGCTGCTGTTGTTGGTTATTGCTGCTGCTGCTGTTAGTGCTGCTGCTGCTGCTGTCGTTGGTTATTGCTGCTGCTGCTGCTGCTGCTGTTATTGCTGCTGCTGCTGCTGTTGGTTATTGCTTCTGCTGCTGCTGTTGGTTATTGCTGCTGCTGCTGCTGCTGTTGGTTATTGCTGCTGCTGTTATTGCTGCTGCTGCTGCTGTTGTTGGTTATTGCTGCTGCTGCTGTTATTGCTGCTGCTGCTGCTGTCGTTGGTTATTGCTGCTGCTGCTGCTGCTGCTGTTGGTTATTGCTGCTGTTGGTTATTGCTGCTGTTATTGATGCTGCTGCTGCTGTTGGTTATTGCTGCTGTTATTGCTGCTGCTGCTGTTGGTTATTGCTGCTGCTGCTGCTGCTGCTGTTATTGCTGCTGCTGCTGCTGCTGCTGCTGTTATTGCTGCTGCTGCTGTTGGTTATTGCTGCTGTTATTGCTGCTGCTGCTGTTGGTTATTGCTGCTGCTGCTGCTGTTATTGCTGCTGCAGCTGTTGGTTATTGCTGCTGCTGCTGCTGCTGTTATTGCTGCTGCTGCTGCTGCTGCTGCTGTTATTGCTGCTGCTGCTGTTGGTTATTGCTGCTGTTATTGCTGCTGCTGCTGTTGGTTATTGCTGCTGCTGCTGCTGCTGCTGTTGGTTATTGCTGCTGCTGCTGCTGTTATTGCTGCTGCTGCTGTTGGTTATTTCTTCTGCTGCTGCTGTTGGTTATTGCTGCTGCTGCTGCTGCTGTTATTGCTGCTGTTGCTGTTATTGCTGCTGCTGTTGTTGGTTATTGCTGCTGCTGCTGCTGTTGGTTATTGCTGCTGCTGTTGGTTGTTGTTGCTGTTGGTTTTTTCTGCTGTTATTGCTGCTGCTGATGCTGTTATTGATGCTGTTGCTGCTGTTGGTTATTGCTGCTGTTGGTTATTGCTGCTGCTGCTGCTGTTATTGCTGCTGTTGCTGTTATTGATGCTGCTGCTGTTGGTTATTGCTGCTGCTGCTGCTGCTGCTGCTGCTGTTGGTTATTGCTGCTGCTGCTGTTATTGCTGCTGCTGCTGCTGTTGTTGGTTATTGCTGCTGCTTCTGTTAGTGCTGCTACTGCTGTTGTTGGTTATTGCTGCTGCTGCTGCTGCTGTTGGTTATTGCTGCTGTTGGTTATTGCTTCTGCTGCTGCTGTTGGTTATTGCTGCTGTTATTGATGCTGCTGTTGGTTATTGCTGCTGCTGCTGCTGCTGCTGTTGATTATTGCTGCTGCTGCTGCTGCTGTTGATTATTGCTGCTGTTATTGCTGCTGCTGCTGCTGTTATTGATGCTGCTGCTGCTGTTGGTTATTGCTGCTGTTGGTTATTGCTGCTGCTGCTGCTGCTGCTGCTGTTGGTTATTGCTGCTGTTGGTTATTGCTTCTGCTGCTGCTGCTGTTGGTTATTGCTGCTGTTATTGATGCTGCTGCTGTTGGTTATTGCTGCTGCTGCTGCTGTTATTGCTGCTGCTGCTGTTAGTGCTGCTGCTGCTGCTGCTGCTGTTGGTTATTGCTGCTGCTGATGCTGCTGTTATTGATGCTGCTGCTGTTATTGCTGCTGCTGCTGCTGCTGCTGCTGCTGTTGGTTATTGCTGCTGCTGCTGCTGCTGTTATTGCTGCTGTTGCTGTTATTGCTGCTGTTGAACAATTCCATGGATGATAAAGGTTCTTTAGAACCATCAATCACAGTAAAGAACCTTGATTTTTAAGAGTGTAAAAACATTCTAGACATTCTAGACAAACTGTATGTTTTGTAACAAACATATGCTAGATATGGAGCAGTTTTATCTTTACAATTGATAGACATTCATCAACATTTGAGACTCAGTATACAAAATATGAGCTAGATGAACACAAGATCCTGGACATACTTTTTGCAGCTGCACATCAAAACATTTCTTGTGTTTAGTGGATTATTCTCTAAATATGTTTCAGAAATATTTAAGCTGTGTATTGGTACTGCGGACCAGAAGAGCTTTGTTTCTTTTAAGCAAAGAAAACAGGAAACCACAGATCGTGAATCTTAAGAGTCCAAAACTCTTTTTTTGTTATTACCGACAGTAATGCCAAAACATGTTCCTGGAGTTCTACCAACTTCCTGTGTCTCCTGCAGTGACTTCCTGCCCGTATCTCTGGGTTATTTTATTAAGTGAGGGTCACTATTGCCATAGTTCAGGTGATAGATTGGTTTCCTCGGCCTGGGGGAAACAGTTTAGAGCCAGAGCAAAGGTCGTTTCCGGACTTTCACACCACCGTTTCTTTTTTCAAGCCTTTTTTTTGTGATTTATTTTTAACATGCATTTATTTTTATTCCAAGAACCTGTCCAGGCTATTGTGATTACTAAAACTAGAACTGTTTGTATACTTTCAATGAATGTTCAAGCTCATTGTTTCTCATTTTTTTCCATTTACAAAATTAAAGCCAAACCTATATATTGTGCATGTCAGTTTTTGTATTCTCTGATGTGTATCGAGATTATGTGTATTGGCTCAGAATCAGTTGGCAAGATGAGGAATGTCAGCTTTCTATTTTAAAGGTTCTCTCCTGAATTGAGAGGAAAACCTGTTTCACACATTCTGAAGAAGGAAAGAAGCCTCGTTTTCCCGTGTTGACTGATTTATGTACTGCATGTACAGTTATAAAACACACACCCTTAAAAAACTGTTACTTATTTTTGCTATTTTGAGAAGTTTTTGTGAGCAAAAGGTTAATTGTTGCACACCTTTTATGTGCACAGTATTGTAAAGTTGTAAACAAAACGTCTTACAAGAAAATCTATTTCAGTCTTTCTACTTCAAAATGTCATGCTTCATTCATTGCCATTTCATTGTATGTATTTGTGAAATTTACTGGCCATTTCCAATTGAAAATGGTTTCAAAGCCATTTTTTGGTGCAGATTTAGATAATTAGATTGCTCTAATCTAGGGGCCGTTTACATGACGCCGATTTCAACTAAAAACTTTTAATGTGTTTTGACAGTTCATTTATACAACAGTGTTTTGGAGGCATGAAAATGCAAATTTTTTAAAATGGGATTCAAAGTGTAAGTTTTAAAGCTAAAAAATGCTCATTTGTGGAAACGGTGACGTCATGTGTCTATAGTCACGTAGTGTTTCTTTACAGAGTCACATTGCCATTTACTGGCCTGGCAGCAGAATACAGCATTTTAAGATGTTTTTGCAGATCCGTGTGAACATCACTTAAGTTGAGCTTTTGTTTGTTACACTGATGACAAGTCGTTATTTTACTCTAATTAACACTCAGCAGTCTGTTTGCTGTAAGACTGTGGAGGAGGAGGAACGTGTCGTATCTCATGCATCTGAAACTCTTCTCAGGCCAGAATGCCGTGACAACTTCATTACTTTTATATGTTCCTCAAGAGAGAACGAAGATAGAGCTGCTATTCAGTGCCAAATATCACGTCAGACATGACATGTATATTATAAAAAGTCTGAAGCTCTTTTCAAAAGAGCAGATATGTGTGCTGCATAATGCATGTCATGAATATCCATTTATTCCTTTATAATAGCGTGTTATGGAAAAACACACATCGCTGGTCTATATTACTCAAGACTTCATTCTGTTTGGAGAAGGAATCAGTTATCATGCTTCTTAAATGAACATTCTGAACATTATATATGTTGATGGTTTTTGGGAATCTTAAAACATGAACATCACTCTCCAGTGTGTTTAATTTACAATGAGGAAAGAAACTACGGTGAAAGACTTTATGTGTGTTGAACAACCATCAGCTTAAGAGTTTCTAATACAGGACAGTAACAGACAGAATACTTTGTTTTTTAACAAAAACTACTTTTATATGCACCATCATAATACAATTAGAGGCAATATTGTGATTAAACTTTACCTCAAAATGATGCAATTAAGCTCATAATCATAGCAACCATATGCCGATTTTAATTGCAATAAACAGGCACAATGTAAAAAAAATATTTTCATGATTTGTTATCACAACATTTTGTCTTTTGTCAAATCAACTTAGATAATTAATGTGGTTCAGATAGCATAATATTTTGAGTTTCTGTTGATTAAATCAGTTGCCTTCATTGTATTAACTCAAATTTTTATTAAATAACTCAATTTCAATGAAGTCAAAATTTTTAGGCAACCAGGTAACTTACTTTTTTAAGTTAAACCGACAATTCTTTATTACAGTGCATGTAAACACTTTAATCGTATCTCTGATCAAAGTGCGCATGTGCATTTTAGAAACTGACTTCTTGTTGTCAAAATGAATATATTGTATATTGACGGTTGAAACATCGAAATGCAGACATTTAGGCGCGTCACTGAAAATTGACTGAAGCCGGATACCAAAGAACTGTCAAACTGGAAGTAGTAACACACCAAATGTTTGTGAGTTTTGTGCTTTGTGCATGTTTAAAATGGCGGATAATTTATAATTAGCGAATAATCAGAATACTGAAAATTGCATGTAAGAGGTTTGTTCTTGTCATGCTTAATTAATTGCATGCTGCAATTAATGCCGCCTTCGCATTGGAAATTGGACATGAACGCCTTCTCAAGTCGTATTTACTACTGGGAAACTCTTAGTTCCCGAGTTGGGCAGGCCATACACTTTAAACATAGCGGAGATGTGAACAACTGCTGCTGTGACTGACTGGTGTTAGTCTTTATTAGTTTTTCTAGGGATGCACCGATACCGATAACCGATAATTCTTTATTTTTGAAAGCCGATAACCGATATATAGGCAGATAAATCTAAATCCAAATTTTTATATAATTTTTGAGAGCCTGATTACAAAAACAAAAGTCTCTCCATTAAAAGCCATGTTCCAAACACACAATTATAATGTTCTCATTATAATATTATGTAACCTATATGACAGACTTGTGCTGTACTTAACTGTATTTCTGTATTTCAAGAAATGCAAAACCATCACGGTGAGCAGTGTGCATCTGAAGTGTCTCAGCTAAAGGAAATAATCCATCATTTATCGGCTTTAATATATCGGCCAATAACGATAGCATTAAAAATTAACATATATCGGCCGATACCGATATGGTGGCCGATATATCCCTAGTTTTTTTCCACAACAGCTATATTTACATATAACCATTTGATGCATATTGTATGTTTTATTCACAGCAAAAATAGCGTGTTTGACCGAAATTCCAGAATTGTCACCAAGCTACCTAGATAGCGTGGTAAAACTATGGTCGCCGTGATTTTGCCAAGTAAAACATGTTCCTGGATCAACGTATTTTGTTGATCCTGGAACAACATTCCTGTCCGAAAATTTAGTCTTAACCCTATTCCTACCCCTAAACCTAATCCTACCCTTAACTTATCCCTAAAATCAGAGGGGAAAGATATGCGAATAACACTGATGTAGAAGCACCTAACCCTGGTTGCAAGCCTAAACTTGACATAAATGGTAAAGTTGTCCCTCAAATCTGATTGGTTGATTTGGAATGTTGTTCCAGGAACATGTCGTACTTTGTGAAATCACATTCACCGTAAAACTATACAGCAGGATGTATGATTGACAACTATTGGGTTATGGTGCTGAAATAACATTTCTCCAAGAAACATGCAAGTATGAACCTGGCGTTCTTCTTGATTCCTTCCAACAACAAATCACTTGAATGTGACAAACTCGTAATTACGATGTGGGAAGTAGGATACCATGTGAAGGCAGCATAAGTCCTTACTCTGATCACATTATTGGTGCACATGTAAACATATTCACTAGCTATGATTTCATCCAAAGTTGTGAATTTAAATTGTGCAAAACTGGAATATTGCATAAAATATTTGCGAATAAAGCAGCATGATCAAGTGAACAAAATAGTCACTTCCTGGGAAATTGGTGCAAAATATCAGTAATCAAAGTGTAAGTTTCTTCAATCAGGCTCTTTTCTCCTCCATCATAAATGAGTTGGTCTCAGAGCGTCAGACGAAACACAATAAACGCTGTCATGTGATCTTGCGTTCGGATGCACGATGCAACACAATCGTGTGAGACGCTTCTGGAGGAATTAAACCAAATCATTCTGATGACAGACTTTGGCGTTTCAGAACCACCGAACCAACATTTGAGATGCTGCGATGCCATTGGTCCACTGGTTAGTCCAGTTATCCAATCACAGCCTCTGCTGAGGCAAAGTCACATGAGGTTTTGAGGGATTTATTCGATAAATGTGTTTTCATCGTAGCATGGAAACGTGGCATATTGCTATACTAACACAGCACGCACAAATATTGGGTAAAACAGCCCATTTTTGTTAAAACAAAACATGCATGTTGCATTATGGTGGCGATTTTGCATAGGAAGAAACTAATTTTCTTTGTAAAATGTTAAATTGTTTGACACACTGAGAATCTGTGAGGTGATTTTCCCAGTAAACTCTGTTTATATTTGATTTAAATCTGTCAAAACGTCTTCTGCCTAATATGATGAAATGCACTTAAAGTGGGTCATTTATCTTGTTTTTAAACAACTGTTCTCTTGATCTCATGGCTTTTTTGGATGTAGAAACAGGAAGCCTCCCGTCTCTGAACACGGGTCACGGTTCCTGACGCGTATCTCTCACGTGCAGCTCGTGAAGTAAAGCAGACAGATAAGATGGCGTTGGCTTAAGTGACAATGATGTAATTGTACTACTGCTTTGAGAAGAACCATATGTCTGTAGGGTCCTGTGAATTTCTTGCTCTCTCATGCTCGTAAATCAAAACCAGAGGAGGGAGTCGGAGAACGTGACTGTAGGGACCCGCGAGCGATCCGCCGTCCCCAGACTCGCGGCGTGATGCGTATCTTTACAGGATTAGCGACTGTGGGAGGTCACGGTTGGCGGGAGACCAGATGTGGATTCGTTGTTGCAGTTCTTTTTAAAGCAAGTGTCAAATAAGTGAGTGAGCGAGTAAATCTTTGTCTTTAATGGTGCTTGATGACAAATGTATGAACACTTCGCTCACTTCACATTGTTTGGCACGTGCAAAAATATTAACATTTTGCATTTTCTGTGAAGTTATGCAAATAAACTTGTATACCGTATGGTCAGCTTGCATGTTTTGGAAGGCACTATGAATGCTGAAAGGTATATAAAGGATTTAGAGCAACATATGCTCCCCTCCAGACGACGCCTATTTTTGTGTATTTCAGCAGGACAATGCAAAACCACATACTACAGCTTTTACAACAGCATGGCTTCGTCGTAGAAGAGTCCAGTGCTGAATTGGCCTGACTGCAGTCCAGATCTTTCACCTATAGAGAACATTTGGTGCATCATTAAACAAAAAAATTCAGCAGCTGGAAACCTATATCAGGCAAGAATGGGACCAAATTCCAGCACCAAAGCTCCAGAAACTCATAACCTCGATGCCCAGATGTCTTCAAACTGTTTTGAAAAGAAGAGGAGATGCAACACCATGCCCCCGTCCCAACTATTCTGAGATCTGTAGCAGGCATCAAGTTTTAAATGAGCTCATTTTGTGCATAATTTCTCAATTTAAACATGTATTATGTTATCTATGTTCTATTGTGAATAAAATATTGGCTCATGTGATTTGAAAGTCTTTCAGTTTTCATTTTATTAAAATTTCAAAAAATGTCCCAACTTTTCCAGAATTCGGGTTGTACTTGTCTTGAAAATATCGTTTTTTGTCTAGGGAATCAGGGTGATGCTGACTACAGCGCTCCATACACTGTAAAAAAAATCCCAGTAAAATTTACGGTAAAAAAACAGCAGCTGTGGTTGCCAGAACTTTACCGTAAAAAATACAGTAGCAACGTAAAAAAAAAATCTGTTAAATTTACGGTAAAATAACGTATTTCATTAACTGATATAATGTTAATTTACCAACCTAATGAAGTACTAATATCTGTTTTGTACCTTTATAATACACTGACAGTCACCAAACACAGTGGTGATGAGAGTCACATGATGAATCAAAGTTCATCACAAGCAGATTTTCCACAAACTGAGAAGCACAATACCAATATATGGAAGGTGCACACAGTGTCATTCACACACACACTAAACACCATCATGGTAACATGCATGAAATTTTAAAAATGCAATAAACATTAATTTAACAACATTAGATGTAACATAAAACCCTAATGTACATAACTGATTAGGAAAAAAATGAGAAAAACAGAGTTATTTCAACGAAAATATATCAAATGTGAAGTGTCACGCAGGGAATTGTGGGAATGTCAACTTACGGTTTTTCACTGTAAATTTTACAATGAATTGTTATTTTTCACTTCCAAAAACTGTGAATTTAACGGTATTTTACCGTAAAATTACATTAAATGTACCGTTAGATCTATTACAGTTATTCACCGTATATAGTACGGAAACTTTCTGTAAACCAATTGACAGTTTTTCACCGCAGCATTTTTACAGTCTTTTACTGTTAAAATCACGGTCATTTTTTACAGTGTAGTTCTTGTCTTTTTAGTTTAGAAAAACCCTAAAACCATGTTAGACTTTAGTGTGGTCTCTCTTCAACACAGATCTGGAACAAAATTCCTGTTTATCCCACCCCACAACAGCCTTTCTCTGCAAATAAACAAGAGAAAGTATTTTACCATCCAAAAAACTGCATGCATCAACCAGAATTTTAGTCCAAAATATGTCCATCTGAATTGCATCTGTATTTTTATTGGAATTGAATATCTCCTGTTTCTGTGTCAGACCACACACAGTATGCTAAAAGATGCAGTTTCAGAGCTAATGTTTTGTCTCCTGTAGCCTGTTTGAGTCTTTTGAGTCCCAGAGGTCTCATCTGATCTCGCTTTATATTTATTCTGTGTTTCTCTCTGTACAAAATGTCACCGGTGCAAGAGTCCCTCCTAAACGCAGTGTATGAACATGAACAGAAACTCTTGAGCTACACAAGCTCTTATTTCCTGTTCTGAAATGTGTCAGAACGATATTGATAAAACAATAAGTATGTTTACGTGCACCGAAAGCATCACTCTTCAGGAATCAAACTTACGCACAGAAAGTTGGACTGATACCAGGCGGAAAAACATCCTAAATAATGTTAATGGCCAATAAATCATGTTAATCTGTGGTAAATGAGTGGAAGATGATGACTTCACTTCCAGGAAGATGTGTAGTTCACCCGAGAGGAGGATCTGTATTTGACAGAAAGAGATGATGTTGAGGTCAGCTCTGAAGGAGGTTTCACCCATCGCTCATATTTATTAGTATGTTCTCCGTCCTGATGAAGTGCACTAGGAAGAGGAATGTGTTTAAATCACACAAAGCAAACACACATGAGGATTTATGGCTCACAGATCCACGATCACCTTTATTTTTAAGTCTGTGTTCACCAATGACATCCACTATATTCCTGCTTCAGTCAGTTCTTGAATTTGAGGAAGCAGATTTGTTTAATGTTTAGTGTAGTTTTCAATAATACTTTTAATTTCTTTGTGTGAATTTGTGTCCATAAACATCAGTATATCTCTCTTTTTTTCACTTTTGAAGGGTGCAAATCATTTTGGAGCTGACATTTATCATCTCAGTTACAATATAGCAAATCTCAGCTGTGTGATTGTTTATATCATCGCAAAGTGTATAACTGTATTATATCCAACTTTATCTGCATGCATGCAGTAAAAGCAATATATACACTCTAAAAAATGGTGCTATATATAGTACTAAAAGTGGTTCTTTTAATCGATAAATAATCGATATTACAAAAAAACAACGCAAATGTTACAAAATTGGACATTAAAAAGTGTAAAAGTCACTCGTTTTTCTAAAGAAACACTGTCAAACAGCGACACCCGCAGGTGAAGTCTCTGCGCCTCCCTTCAGCTCATAGAAACAAAGCAGAGCCCCCAAGCGTGCGGTGGGTTTAGTGGGGGGTAATTGAGAATGAATGGGGCGAAAGTCACGTGAGAGGAGGCAGTGCCTCCGTCGCGCTATGATTGGATACGATCGGTTACGATTGGATACGATTGGTTCGTGCAATAAATCCCGCCTCTTGTTTTCATGCATGTTCTAGTTGAATCGGCCTGAATGAAGACATTGATGGCGTTAATGGGAAGACTAATTAAAAAGTAAGTTACTGTCACTTAGATATCACCGCTTTATGTCACGTCAAAATCGAACTCGAAATGGCCTGAAAACATGATGACTGCAAGGGTTTTTAGAGAGCGATCGCCGATCAATGTATTGAAATTAAAGATTCATCTTCGTGTTAAAAAGAAAAGCTGAATATATAATATATATTGTTTAAATCGTTACTGCCTTTAGTTATTATAAATGTAAAAATGTTTAAATACACTAACTTGATGAAATTTATCAAAGACTATCCACAAGTTTCCTACGCCCCATGAGGCTTTGCGTCAAACGTGGGAGTGTCTTCCGGTTCGAAGTAAACAAGCTGGATGTGACACTCATTCATTCAACAGTTGACAGTCATTCAAGATTTAACGATCCAAACTTGCGAACGTTTGTTTTTTACTTATAGTTTTAAGATTTCAGCATCAATATTTGAACAATGTTTTACAATAAAAAAAGTTAAAGTAATAGTAATTTATTAATTTATGTCGGGGTGCACATCAATCATGCTAAATCTAACTCATATTTATATTGACATGAAAAGAAAACACATGCCTATTCAATTGCTCCTGCTTCAATTTATTTACGATCACAAGAATGCACAAAACAACTCCACTAAGGCTTTTAAATTCAAAGGCTTAAACATTTAGAAATATATTGATAACATACCCTATGTTTACGTCACTTTTCTGAGCCTTTCTATTGATTTTCCTCTAAATTATGCGATGACTGCAATCCGAGGATGTTAGCGCGATCTCTCCGTCGATCTATCCTGATCCTTTCAGCCAGAGCAACAGAGGGAGCTCATGAGAAGACAACAGGAGTTATGAGTTGAGTTAACCGGAGTGTGTGAATCTGTGAAAGATACGCATTTGTCAGGAATCAACAGGCACAGAGAAGAGACAGATAAAACATTAAACCAAATAAATACACGATTATAATCATATAAGAATTGTCTTCGTTCCTAAAGCAGTCTCTGATATTTTCCATAAACGTGTGTATTTATTGCAATAGTTAACATAGGTAGCCTTTAGCATCGCATACAGTGGAAACGCGACTGGCTCTTGCACGCAACAACACATTAGGAGTAAAATATAACATCATATGGCTTTGTTGCATCAGTGACAGGTGAAGAAAAGACAGCGGGTTGATCATGTATTGCAGGGTCAGGATGCTCTAGTCATGCAGCAGCACTTTTGTGGAAGGTCAGTAAAGTAAAGGGCAATTAAGGGCAGGAAAACTGTTTATTGTATTGTGATACTATTTACTAATAATGTAGTAAACTGAGATGTTGTCCCTGAGCGCCGTAACGACATCTCTCATAAAGATTTGCAACTTTGCAAAGTAAACAATGATCCAAAAAACACTTAGCCTCTTCGCTAATTAGCACACTAAATACCATTGTTATGCTACTTCCGCCGCCTCACCGGAAGTTGTACCCACGTTCTCTTTTACAGTAGCGCCCCGCGGAAACAGGTGGATAGAATAACACAAGACGTGTCACTCGTATTGTTTTGAATGGGAGAAAGTGTAACGCGCAATATGGAGGAATAAGTCCCGCCTTGAGCCAATCGCTGACTGGTAAAGTCATCGCGTCACTGCAGCAGCCGTTAGAAGCACCGGTTTCTATAGAAACAGTCAGACGCGCGCCTCTGAAACATGGCAGAAGAGACGCGCATTTAGGTCTGCGCATGCGCATTAGATTGATCCAGCCTAAAAAATAAAAATTTTTGTCATGATTCGAGCGTTTGGATAAAACATTTATAAGACAGCTGTTGTCAGATTTCATTGGTGATTTCAAATATGAAATGTAATCGTAAGGTTGGCGAACAGTTTTGGAGAATTTGATGTTTCCCCATTCAAAGAGATAGGACATGATGCCCATGAGGATGCCCGAGAGGCGTTTCAAAGATGGCCGCCGAGTGAAAGGTTCTTTGAATTTATTCATTACATAGTGTAAAAATACAAAATAGATTTGTATTTGGTCTCTCTTTTTATGTAACGTTAACTTAACCAGGGAAATTGTGTAACGGGCATAAATGAGGATGTTTCCTCCTCATTTTAAAACACCACCGCACACCACTGGTGTGTGTGTGTGTGTGTGTGTGTGTGTGTATGAGAGAGTGTGTGTTCGTGTGCACAGGTTTATCTATACTTGTGAGAACCAAATGTCCTTCCTCACTTACATAGTGAAATATTATGACAACAGAATAGTAATGGCATGTTTAACTGGTCCTCGCTATAAAAAGGTTTATAAATCAGCCAAAACATGTTTATTTTAATCTAGTGCGTCGCATGTTTCTGTGATGGCCAGGTTTAGAGGTAGAGGTTGGATTCGGCCATAGGAAATACCATTAACCTGATGAAAAATCAATGCACTGTCCTCACTAATATAATGAAACAAACGAGTGTGTGTGTGTGTGTGTTGTCTGCTGAAGTGCTGTTCTGTTGCTCAATCTCAGTTTGCAGTAACTCTCGGTCTCCTCGACACTAGTGTTCTCACTAACGCCCATCGCCGCGGCTCCATGCGCTCAGTCACGTATCCCTCCAGCCCTCGAGGGAAACCTCCGGACCTCCATGTTGCTAAAACTGTATATATCTTGGCAGTAAACCCAAACAGCAAAGCACTACGGGCGACTGACTGCATGTGTGTGTTTTGGAGAAGCAGATCTCACAGGTGTCAGTATGAGGACGTACTGTAACTCAAACTCTTTTCCCTCTCAGTATTCCCAACTCCAGCTCGTTATCCCGCGGTGATGAAGCGTACGGGGAGTCCCAGTGGCCGAGGCTTTGACCTTTGAACTGGGACTGTTTGATTTGGCTCTGATTTGTGACGGGTTGCCTTGAGCAACAGCCTGTTTTCCTGATGCTTGTGTAGGATGTGTAAGAAAATTAGACATTCAAGAGACGAGAACAGAAATAGAAACAGTGCATACAGTTAAAAATAAAGCTTCCAAAAGAAGGTTTTCACAGCGATGCCATAGAACAGCATATCAGAATGATTTCTGAAGGATCATGTGTAATTATGCTGAAAATTCAGATTTGATCACAGGAATAAATGACACTTTACTATATATTCACAGTTATTTTAATTTGTAATAATATTTTAATATACTTTTTCCTTATTTTTCATCAAATAAAAGCCTTGGTGAGCAGAAGAGACCTCTTTTAAAAATATTAAATATTACCGGCATCAAACTTTTGAACGGTTGTGCACCTACAGTCCAGTTTTGTTGTGGTTCAGTGGGAAAATTGTCTTGAAAATTGGCTCGTTAGATGATTGTTGATCTACTCACTTGTGTAAATAACCAGACAGAAACTCTTAACTCTGTTTTTGCTGACATACAACAAATTGTGCCCTAAACTTTTGTACACCAGTTGAAGAATACAATGCAATACAATTTTATTTATATAGCACATTTAAAAACAACTGGTGTTACAATAATCTATAAAAGCATGCATAATAGTCTCAAAGTTCTTAGCAGACAAAAAGGGCTTAACCTTGGCTAAAAGATGTTAAAAACGACAGCACTTGTCTGCTTATCATATTTAAGGATGTTATCAAGCAAAACCCCCAGATTCTGAACACAGTATGGTTACAATGTATGTAGATCAAAATCATGAGTACTGCGATCATTTGAACCAAACAAGATCATTTTGATCTTGCTCTCATTAAGACTCAAGAAATTACTAGCACACCAGGGTTTTAGTTCGTCCAAACAGTCCAATATCGGCTTTAAAGCAAGCTTATCATTACGCTTTAAAGGTGTGGTTGATTATGACTTTTTAAACTTTAGTTAGTGTGTAATGTTGCTGTTTGATCATAAACAACATCTGCAAAGTTACGACACTCAAAGTTCAATGCAAAGGGAGATATTTTCTGTTTAAGGACTACAACAAACGGCTGGTAGGGACCCCAGGTGAAAAAAAGTACATTTCAATAATGTTCACTGAACTCATGTGGTACTTCAATTTAACAGCAGAACTGCTGAAATTACAGTCCAAATCAGATATTCTTGTTCTACTTAAGGTTTAAATGTCCGTATGAGAGCACAGAGATGTTTTAAGATGAATTAATGTGCCAAAATCTTTCCCAAATACATCGGAATCAGTCTTTTACTGCCCTACTTCACCCTTTATGTTCAAATAAAATGAGATTAAGTAAAGGCTTTTCAAAATGCATCATTAGCTATTTTTCCATCCACCTATTTTTATGTGCATTTTGGAATATCGCATTTTTAAAAAACACTGGATCGAAACACCAAGATGTGCATAAATTCTAAAAATGTGCATAAAAATCATTTGAGGTGGATCATTTTTTAATCTGATTATAAAACATGGGTACAAACTATGATGGAAACACATTTACCAAACAAATCCCTCAAAACCTCATGTGACTTTGGCTCAGCAGAGGCTGTGATTGGATAACTGCACTAACCAGTGGACCAATGGCATCGCAGCATCTCAAATGTTGGTTTGGTGGTTCTCAAACGTCTGAGTCAAAGTCTGTCATCAGAATGATTTGGTTTAATTCCTCCAGAAGCGTCTCACATGATTGTGTTCCCAAACACCAGCATCCCAACGCAAGATCACATGACAGCGTTGATTGTGTTTCGTCAGACGCTCTGAGACCAACTCATTTATGATGGAGGAGAAAAGAGCCTGATTGAAGAAACTTACCGTTTTATTACTGATATTTTGCTCCAGAAAGTGAGGATTTTATTCTCACTTTCACATGGGATGGAAACGCTGCTTTATTTACAAATGTTTTATTTAAGTTAAATTCACAACTTTAGGGTGGAAACATAATTATTGCTAAAGTGTTTGAATAATTCATTCATTAATTTCCAATGGTACTTTCTAAGGAGAAGACCAACAGTCTCATATGAGTCACATTTAAATAAAACCCAAAATTGTCATAAAATGTTTTATTGTGACATTAGCTATTAAGCATATGCACTAAACCTGAGCAATATTCCCAGTTATTATGTGGATGTATGATCATATCCAGAATAGTTCATTGTAATTTCTCCAGGGGAACGAGGTCACACTGGAAAGCAAAGACACACTGTGGCGGCTTAAAGAGCGGCTGCTGTTGAGTAATCGGTGCATGAGCTGATCTCCACTGACGCAGGCCGTCAGATCAGTACGTTTCTCCTGTGGTTTGACTCACTCGGATTGTTTTAACAGCTGCTCAATGAGAGCGAGTCTGTGATCCAGAGAGGTTCTGCGTAAGTACCAGTGACCCTTTCTACACAAACATACAGAGACTGAGCCGGTACGGACACATGTCAACCACAGCCATCAGGCACTAAATCTAATCATTATTCTGTACTGGTAAATCTACTACAAGGAGAAAGACAAATGTTAATAAAAAAAAATCTACTATCACAGCTAATAAAAATCTGTCCCATTAAGTTATAAAAAGGTTATTTTAGAATGTTCTTTGAAAACGTTCTTGCTTGTGGGAACATTCCATTTTATCATTCTTCAAACATTCTGGAAATGTTACTTTTGAATGTTCATTGAACATTCTGAAACTAGTAACATTTAAAAAATGTTAGACAAAACATTCCATGAATGATGTATAAATGTTTTTGTGCTAATGTTTTGAGAACATTATTAAAGGGGTGTAATGTTTCTGTTTGATCATAAACAACATCTGCAAAGTTACAATGCTCAAAGTTCAATGCAAAGAGAGATATTTTCTTTTTACAGAAATCGCTTTTTAAGGACTACAAATAGCTGGTAGGGACTACAACGAGCTTCTTCTCAGGTTGGTGACATCACTAACCCTAAAATTTACATAAATCCCGCCCCCGAGAACACGCAACAAAGGGGGCGGGGCCATGTTGGGCTGCTTTAGAGAAGAGGAAGAGTTGTTTACGCCTTACTGCTTCACAAACGAGGGTCAATTCAACACAAAAGATGAACATGACGGCACATGCTAGTGGATGAGTTGAATCAACTCCACAGCAACTACATCAATTTCTCCACTAACCATTCAGAAACGTCTAAAAGTTGTAACTTCCTCCTGAGTCTCTCCATCAGTGTCGACTCCGGTTTGAACAATGTAAGGCTGAACACTTTCGTCATTTTGGCTGCGTGAGATTCTCCAGCTTTGTTGTTGTTGAGCTGTTAAAGCTCCGCCCTCTTCTGGAAAGGGGGTGGGGAGCAGCAGCTCATTTGCATTTAAAGGGACACACACAAAAACGGCATGTTTTTGCTCACACCCAAATTTGACATGCTATAATAAATGATCTGTGGGGTATTTTGAGCTGAAACTTCACAGACACATTCTGGAGACAGCAGAGACTTATATTACATCTTGTGAAAGGGGCATTATAGGTCCACTTTAAAGACCAGATAACTTTGAACAGACTTCATATTAATGTTACTGAAAGAACGTTTGTTCATGACTTTGAGAGAACCTTGCCACAATGTTAACAAGAGTTATAATTCCCTGTTGACCAAAAATAACATGATTTAATATGAGTCTCCTTCAAACAGTACACGATATACATTACACGTATGCATATGCGTCATATAAATCTCTAAATCATTTGTGCTTAAAATGTAACTGTATGTATAATGTATGTATAATATTCATACTCAAAATGTCAGAGATGTACCAATGTATCGGCGACCGATTTTTGATTAATTTAAAACCATTGCATTTCAGCTATATCATGACACTGGGTAAAATAATAAATGTTGTTTATAAGAAATATTATATGATAGCAAAACATCATCTGAAGGTTGTCATGTTGTCTTATTTGTATATTTTGTTTCGTGCCTCTCTTATAATGTTGTCCTGTTGAATGTTAAACAGATCCAATCCATATTCGATGAAAATGATTTGATAAACTAGTTATATATCTTAATGTATGCGTTTTTGAACATTGCTAATTTAAAACATTATCAAAACAGAAATCTATTTTAATGGCAAAACTTCAAATATCTGAGCAAGTGACAAATATCGGTATCAGAATCGGCCAGTATTTGTTGATACCAATATATCGGCCAAAAAATTCCTAGTTCAGGCCTTTCCTGAGCACATAACTTACAACTTATGATTATATCCTTACCTGTAAATGTTCGAAAGTCAACATGCTTTTATATACATTCAGAAAGAGTTTTTTTTTTTGTGGACAATTGCTGCATCAAAACAGCTGATTTAAGAACAAATTTACTCTAAATGAATGCAGTTAATTGTCCAGTTCTGTGATGTTGCCTGCACTCCATCAACCGTGTACATTTCCCAGTAAATGTGCCATGCACACAGCACGTTTTCATCTGGCACTATAGAACAAGAACAACGTTCACCGCAACAAAACACAGTGTAGCTATTGCCAGCGTTCCCGGGAGCTTTCAGAGAGCGAGCCGACACTGTTTATTTATACTGGCAGCTTGACCGCGCACTACCTAGGGGGTGGAGTACCGCTGTGGCCCGTAGACCTCACCCCCCAGAAACCCATTTGGATGGAGCCTTGATGGGGCCTTGACTGTTGGGGAGTCAGCCAGAGTGCAGGCCTCTTTTAATGGTCTCACCACGGAGGCACATTCCCAGCTCGGAGAATTGGAGCAGACACGCCGGCTCCTGTCTTAGCAGCTTTCACTCCGTGTGGCGGGTTTGATATGAAGGAGAGCGTCTCATTAGCTCGTCTCAGCCACCTGCCCTCATCACGAGCTTCACATCCAAACCACAACTCAATGAAATCAGATCAAATGTGATTAATACAAAACAACCCCTCGTCATCAAGGGAATGACCTAATACTGGAATTGATTGGTGAAGTTCCAGGGTAAAATTGCATGGTTTAATGGAATTCTGACTAAAAATAGACACAAATAAGTTTGTATTGTAGATATGTATGAGTACTGAGCTATAAAATTAATGCAGACATTAATAGCTCAAATCATTTAATGAGATCTCTGATCTCTTCAGTATTTTGGCAAACAGTTCAATAACAGCTAGTCTTCTGTAGAGATTTATAGCGGAATTGAACTTGTTTCATAACTGATGAACTTAACACATTAACAACTGAATTGATGTGAATAATGAAACTATTGTCTTTTTAGAGCTGCTTTACAGCAGAATTTGAATTTATCTAATATATGATGACATTTGCACCATTGATTCTGTTATTTTCCTGTTTATTTCTGTGAGGCTGCTTTAAAACAATCTGTATAAAGTGCATTAGTGCCGCCCATTTTTTCAGCGGCGTTGGTTCCGGAAGTATTTTTTCCATTAATTTCTCCCATAGGGATTTCAAAAAAGTCTTTGTTAAAGCATTATAAGTCATGAACCAAACCAAGCAGCTACAAGGAGAATCATACACTCTAAAAATACTGGGTTAAAAATAGCCCAGGTTGGGTTGAAAATGGACAAACCCAGCGAATGGGTTGTTTTAACCCAAACCTGCTGAGTAGTTTTATTTAACTCAACTATTGTTGAAAAATCATTGTATTGCTTGCTTAAAATGAACCCAAAGTATGTTGGAAATTAACATTTATTAATATGATTAATAAAGTAACATTTATTGATAAGTTTAATTAATAAAAATTAAACAATAAACATGTACTAAATTGCTTATTAATAAATGTTCACCTTTGATTATTGTTGTCTCTAGTAATTATGTGTCTGATTTTTAATTTCCAATCACAACCCAGTCGCTGGGTTAAAACAAACAACCCAATCAATCACTGGGTTAAAACAAACAACCCAACCACTGGATTAAAACAAACAACCCAATCAATCGCTGGGTTAAAACAAGCAACCCAACCACTGTGTTAAAACAACCCAATCGCTGGGTTAAAACAAACAACCCAACCACTGGGTTAAAACAACCCAACTGCTGGGTTAAAATGAACAACCCAACTGCTGGCTTAAAAAAAAAAAAAAAAAAAAAATTGCTGGGTTAAAACAAACAACCCAATCGCTGGGTTAAAACAACCCAATCGCTAGGTTAAAACAAGCAACCCAACCACTGTGTTAAAACAACCCAATCGCTGGGTTAAAACAAACAACCCAACCACTGGGTTAAAACAACCCAACTGCTGGGTTAAAATGAACAACCCAACTGCTGGCTTAAAAAAAAAAAAAAAAAAACAATTGCTGGGTTAAAACAAACAACCCAATCGCTGGGTTAAAACAACCCAATCGCTAGGTTAAAACAAGCAACCCAACCACTGTGTTAAAACAACCCAATCGCTGGGTTAAAACAAACAACCCAACCACTGGGTTAAAACAACCCAACTGCTGGGTTAAAACGAACAACCCAACTGCTGGCTTAAAAAAAAAAAAAAAAACAATTGCTGGGTTAAAACAAACAACCCAATCGCTGGGTTAAAACAACCCAATCGCTAGGTTAAAACAAGCAACCCAACCACTGTGTTAAAACAACCCAATCGCTGGGTTAAAACAAACAACCCAACCACTGGGTTAAAACAACCCAACTGCTGGGTTAAAATGAACAACCCAGCTGCTGGCTTAAAAAAAACAAAAACAATTGCTGGGTTAAAACAAACAACCCAATTGCTGGGTTAAAACAAACAACTCAACTGCTGGCTTAAAAAAAAAAAAAAAAAAAAAAAAACAATTGCTGGGTTAAAACAAACAACCCAACCACTGTGTTAAAACAACCCAATCGCTGGGTTAAAACAAACAACCCAACCACTGGGTTAAAACAACCCAACTGCTGGGTTAAAATGAACAACCCAGCTGCTGGCTTAAAAAAAACAAAAACAATTGCTGGGTTAAAACAAACAACCCAATCGCTGGGTTAAAACAAACAACTCAACTGCTGGCTTAAAAAAAAAAAAAAAAAAAAAAAACAATTGCTGGGTTAAAACAAACAACCCAATCGCTGTGTTAAAACAATCCAATCGCTGCGCTAAAACAACCCAAATGCTGGGGTAAAAACAACCGAAATTTGGTTGAAAATTGACAAACCCAGCATTTGGGTTGTTTTAACGCAGCGATTGGGTTGTTTGTTTTATCCCAGCAATTGTTTTGTTTTTTAAGCCAGCTGTTAGGTTGTTCGTTTTAACCCAGCGATTGGGTTGTTTTAAGCCAGCAGTTGGGTTGTTTGTTTTAACCCAGTGATTGATTGGGTTATTTGTTTTAACCCAGCGACTGGGTTGTTTGTTTTAACCCAGCAATTGGGTTGTTTTAACCCAGTGATTGGGTAGTTCTAACGCAGCGGTTGGGTTGTTTTTTAGAGTGTAACATTTTGAACTTTGATTTAAAATAAAAGAGTATTTGAAAAATGTAATTAGTGAGGGAACGAACTACAATCCCATGAAGCATTGCGAACAGCATAATCGAATTAAAAATGATGGGGAAATATAAAACTACGCATTTAAAATGTTGATATAAAAATAACATATTTTAGGTTTATTGCAAAAAAAAAATATATATATATATATATATGCATAATGTAAGCAATAAGGTACGAGAGGCTGTGCTATATCATGAATAAGTCACGGCTGAGGGGTGTTGTTAGGCACAACGTGAAGTGGAGTAACCCCTACAGCCGTGATTTATTCACGATACAGCACTAGCCTCAAGTACCTTGTTGCTTTTATAAAATGGTTACAACACAATACAAATATTAAAGCCAAAAAATATGTATCAATGCAACTTTCATGAAGTAAACTTTCACTAAAGCCTTCCTTCCGCCGGAAAAAATAGTCCCTGACCGTGAACAGCAACAGAAGTTACATTATTACGCCATTAGATGGCGGCAAAGAGTGTGTGTCTTTATGAGTGTGTCAGTCAGTAGTGAAGACTTTTACATCGAAAAGACTGAATTGTTGTGAACACGGACCAAGACGCAACTGACAAATGCTTTGATTAGCGCTGTCAGTCACGGGAAAACCCCTTAACTGTTAAAAGGACAAGATATCGCAGTATACATTTAAACTTATTTTTTATTATGACTATAGGACTGACCTGAAGGAAAATACTAAATCTGAATGCAGGTAATAAACTCACTCACTCGATCTCTTTCTCACAATACTCTTCTACATGATACAGTAAGATTCAATGAACAATATAATTTAGAACTAACAGTTTACGTTGCTAAGAGTGGTTGCTAAGGGTGTTGTGTAGTGATACACAGAACCATTGGGTGAAGCAATCATAGTCGTGTTTTATTGTGAATAAAACAGATATTGACCAATCAGAATCAAGGACAGGAACTAACCGTTTTATAAATTGAAATATTTTGACAGTGTAGGGATTCACAGTGCATGCTCCATGGGACTTGGCGGTGCTAAAGAAATTTTTTGGCGTGTTTTGCTTGTTTCAGCTTTCTGATTGGTGGAATTTTCTGACAGCATCATGGGTAATGGTGCTTTTTCACCACGAATTCAGCTGTTAAACACAATTATTTTAAAACTAAGTTGAAATAATGCAGGCTGACAGCTTCAGCAGAAGCAAATACTTGTAGCTCACAGTAAGGCTGTCTTTAGAGGTTGGTTAGTTATTATTAAAAATAATTTTACAGAAAATACAGTTTTTACTTCTGGAACCCAACTGTTGCAGAACACTATAGAAATAAGAATAAGCGCTATAGAAATAAGAAAAGAAAAAAAAACACAGTTTGAGACTTTTCTGAAAGAAGACCCTTTTTTTACTTTTTTTCCTCAGGAGAATCATCTTAGAATTTGATCTCCATTTGACATTGGGATATCAATGATTTCATTTATAACTTCTGTCCTCTGGGATGTTAGTGTTTCTGTGCGAGGGGTAATAATTCACAGCCCTACATCAGAACTGAAACCTCACAAATCCTTCTCAAACAATCTGCTCTTTGGCAGGTAGCAGATCCCAGTCTCTGCCAGATATCGCATTTCCCTCAACTGGCAGCTTCTTTGAGTGAAATATCGCTCTCCATTTCTAAAACCTAAACATTACCATTTACGCCGCTCGTCCGTTAGAGTAATGATGGTAGCTTTGTAATTAACTTCAAATCACATTCCAAAACGAGTAGGTTGAGCTATTTGGGGTTCATCTGAACTTTCTCAGTTCACGAGGAACATTTGAAACCATTTGACAGCTTCTAATTATGCAACACTTTCCGTCCGTATGAAGAGAACTACAAATTTGCATTTCATTTTCATTTACGCTGAATTTCCAAATGAGACTAGATTTTAAGGATGATCATTTTCTTTGCTGGACTCTGCTTAATGTATTTTACCTGCTCAGAAACTAACTTAATTTAGTATCACATGATAAACCGTAACAACAGGAGAGCCTTGCACTGCCGGTCGGTGTCGGACTGGTGTAGGAAGCACCAGCAAAGGCCTATGATGCTTTCAGGCTGTGTAAACATGTCTCCGGAACATTGTGTTTGTTAGGTCATTCCCTTAAGCACCCTTCATCCTCACTCTGTTATTCTTTACTATCCCCTCCTCCGTTTGGGATCTACGGATCTTCTGCAACCTTTCACAAATTTCCTGGGCCTCTTTGTAACGGGTCGAGTCCTGCCACTGCGTGTGATGAGGACTGTTTGTTAAAATTGCAGATTGAGTCCAATTTATGCATTTGTTTATTTTCAAATAAATCGTTTAATTGTTAGCCTCATAATGCGTGAGCAATGTGGTCATAAATGTCACTCTTAAATACAGTGTCAGAAAGATCAAAGCATCATAATTGGTCACTAAACATTAATCTGTTAGTTTGAGCAGCCTGACATGTCAACTTCTGACACAACCAATGAAAAGGGTGGGAAAAATAAGGTCTTTTATCTTTTCAGAGTTTGTGTGTAACTCTGCTGTCAGTACATGCTAAATAAAATATTAGGCCAATACGATTGGTAAGATGCAAACTATGCATAACTTACGCATAAAATTAAATTTACAATTAAGTGAATAATTTAATTATTTTCAACTTATGTTGCTTTATAAATTGCTTTATTCAATTAATTTTTTTCTTGAGACACACGTGACAAGCAATTCAAGTTGCTGTGCAGGTGCAGACGCCAATGGTGTCTCTACAATAAGAGCTTTGAAACGCCATCTTAAGGTGTTATGAGTTATGAAATTTAAGGAAAAACATTAGGGTGAATTCAGGTTGATTGGGACACTTTTTCCAATTCATATCAATGGCAAAAATTGTTCCAATTACCCTGATTTCACCATAATTCAATAAAGTAAAACCAACTACAGTTAAAGGAAAATAATCACATTTAAATGATATTTAAAGACACATAATTGAATGCTCAAATTTACATTAAAATGACCATTAATGTCTTTTAAATTACATGGTTCATATACTAGTATATAACTAAAGCTTTAGGTTGTAAAATAAAACATTTCTTGTTCTTACTGTTTTTTAGTTAGCTTATTGTCACGGAAGGGGGGAATCAAAGATTCGGCAGGCAGAGGTGAAGATCCAAATGCAGGAAGATTTTAATGAAAATAAACAATCATAGCATGAATCAGGAACAAAATAATACTAAGAAAAACAAAGATAACACGGGGAACAGCAGACACCTGCATGACATCAAACAACGACCGACAGAGAACCAGAGAATACAAGGGCTATTTATACATAGGGGTTAACGAGCTAAACAAGGGAAACTGACACAGCAGGAGCAAACTAATGAAAACGGAAAAAAAATACAAAACTACAACCTGGACACAGGAAAGAACACAGAAACTAGGCACAGAGAAACTTCAACATAAAAGTCCCACAGAGCGCAAGACACAAAAGCAGATCTGACATTACCAAAGGAGCAGCTTCCAGATGCTCCACAAATGGTCCTGTAGGGAGGTGAAGTGGCAGCGGAACAGGGGGACTGATGGAGGGTTAGGAACGCATGTTGGCGGCTACGACATGAAGAGGCTTAGGCTTGGCGGCCATGATGGCTGGAGACTCTGGCATGGCGGCCATGATGGCTGGAGACTCTGGCGTGGCGGCCATGATGGCTGGAGACTCTGGAGTGGCGGCCATGATGGCTGGAGACTCTGGAGTGGCGGCCATGACAGCTGGAGACTCTGGCGTGGCGACCATGATGGCTGGAGACTCTGGCGTGGCGGCCATGATGGCTGGAGACTCTGGCGTGGCGGCCATGATGGCTGGAGACTCTGGAGTGGCGGCCATGATGGCTGGAGACTCTGGCGTGGCGACCATGACGGCTGGAGACTCTGGCGTGGCGGCCATGATGGCTGGAGACTCTGGAGTGGCGGCCATGATGGCTGGAGACTCTGGAGTGGCGGCCATGACGGCTGGAGACTCTAGTGTGGCGGCCTGGATGGCTGGAGACTCTGGCGTGGCGACCATGACGGCTGGAGACTCTGGCGTGGCGGCCATGATGGCTGGAGACTCTGGCATGGTGGCCATGATGGCTGGAGACTCTGGCATGGTGGCCATGATGGCTGGAGACTCTGGAGTGGCGGCCATGACAGCTAGAGACTCTAGTGTGGCGGCCTGGATGGCTGGAGACTCTGGCATGGTGGCTATGTTGGCTGGAGACTCTGGAGTGGCGGCCATGACAGCTAGAGACTCTAGTGTGGCGGCCTGGATGGCTGGAGACTCTGGCATGGCGGCCATGATGGCTGGAGACTCTGGAGTGGCGGCCATGATGGCTGGAGACTCTGGAGTGGCGGCCATGACAGCTGGAGACTCTAGTGTGGCGGCCTGGATGGCTGGAGACTCTGGCGTGGCGACCATGACGGCTGGAGACTCTGGCATGGTGGCCATGATGGCTGGAGACTCTGGCATGGTGGCCATGATGGCTGGAGACTCTGGAGTGGCGGCCATGACAGCTAGAGACTCTAGTGTGGCGGCCTGGATGGCTGGAGACTCTGGCATGGTGGCTATGTTGGCTGGAGACTCTGGCATGGCGGCCATGATGGCGGAAGACTCTGGCATGGTGGCTATGTTGGCTGGAGACTCTGGCATGGCGGCCATGACAGCTGGAGACTCAGGCCTGGCAGCCAACTTGGCTTAAGACTCAGGCCTAGCGGCCATGACGGGACGAGACTCTGGAATGGCGGCCATGACAGCTGGAGACTCTGGTGTTGCGGCCATCCTGGCTGAAGACTCAGGTGTGGCGACCATTTTGGCGCAAGACACAGAAGCAGATCTGACACTTATGTACCAGCATAGCATACATTTACCTGATTAGCCTGCTAGCTTAGCTTATACTATATTAAACAGTAGGTAGCCAACCAGAATAATACTTTACCAAAACTGGGGATGCGTGTTTGCTGCCTTTTATCACTAAGTGGCACTATAATCGCAGACTTTTAAAAAATTTGAAAGTAAATGTGTCAGTTCATTCTCTCAAGCATTAATCTGCCGTGGCTCTGTTGAGAGCTGTGGTAGCAGATGAACTACAATTCAACATTGTAGTTAAACAAATTCATAATCACAGTGATGAAATTACAGAACAAATGTAGAACTGAAAATAAACGTAGCTGTTTATTATTTGCATTGAATTTAAGCAAAGTGAATGTTAACACTGAGAGCTCAGTTTTTTGTTTTTTGCTTCCAATATCTGTTTCCAGTTTGTTTTACTATGCAATACATACACATTCATTTGATATTTCAAGCATGTTGTTTGTGTACTTAATGTAATAAACAGGGGTTATATTTAGGTAACTAGTATATATTTAGTCAAGACATCATGATAACCACTTTTGATTACTGCCTGGATCCTAAAGGAGACCCGATTCCTTTCATGAGACGCACGTTACAAGCAGATGAAGTAGGCCTAAGCATAACTGTGCAAGTACAGACGCTAATGGTGATGTTAATATTAATATTAATAAATGTCATTGTGATAAGAGCTTTGAAACGGCATCTGAAGGCGTTACGAGTTATGAAACGCCGTCTGAAATGTTTATTAATACACTAAGGCATTAATTACATAAAGTAATTTAAAAAAACAACTTTCTACGGTGAAAGGGAAAGTGAAGTTAAACTGTCACTTTTGATGGTTTTTGGCTATAGTTCGGTCTGGTATATAGCTTCAGGCCATGCAAATATACCTCTTTTTTTATTGCAATAAAAAATAAGAAACAACGCTGCATTGCAATATAAAGAACCTAAAATGAAACGGAGAAAAAATACAGGGAGGTAAACAAAGGACACCTCAATCAGTAAAAAAGATAATATCATATTCTTATTATTATTCATAAGTTTAAGAGACATTACAGTTTGGGAAATCTTATCAGGAAAGACTTCAAATATAGGCAAAATTTGTTCTTGTGACAAATTGTTGCAATGCAAAACAAAGCAACTACCCATGCAATTATTTACAAGAAATCAGATCATGCAGTGACATTATGTTCTGGCAGACCTACTTTCTAAAACTGTCTATATTGGTTTCAGTTGTGATGATGCAGGTACCTGCATGTTACCATGGGACTTTTTAGGTTCATTTGAGGGTCACAC
The DNA here is from genome assembly GCF_018812025.1 of Megalobrama amblycephala. Taxonomy (NCBI): domain Eukaryota; kingdom Metazoa; phylum Chordata; class Actinopteri; order Cypriniformes; family Xenocyprididae; genus Megalobrama; species Megalobrama amblycephala. Next base: position 36,781,632 of record NC_063048.1, on the reverse strand, counting down.
ATCACAAATGCAGGCAGTTGCAGTCAGGTATAAAAAATCTGTTAAATTAGTTAATTCCTATTTACACGTACTCTAGGTGACCAACCTACGCAAAGGTGAAGATTACATTCATATTCTTTGTTGTTGATGAATGTAATGCAAGATGAAAATGTTGACCGTTTCCAACTCATCATTTCTTAGATCACATAACATACAGACATCAAATACAATCATATTAAAGTAAACAGACAAACATTTTAGAATTGGGAACACAATTTTGGTTGTTCAAAGCAAGTCATCTTAATCTTTCCCAGCTTAATCTTTAGTTTGCACAGTCAGTAACTGGCTTTCAAAGTGCTTTACTGTTGCGAGAGTATTATCTTCCACAGCTGTGTGCAGGAATTGCGAGCGATGACAGATACTGGTGGTTTGTGTGTGTTAAATCACCTATAAAAGTATCAGGTAGGAACTGAATTTTCTAGTTCTCCACTGGCTCCGTCCCTCACAAGGCCCCGTCAAATGGTGCGTGTGGTCTTCATGTTTGCCAGATCAACAGAAAAGCCACATCAAACGCAGCTTAAGTTCTTATTTGGAAGATAGAGGCACATTTTCAAAGATGCTATAAAGACAAATGGGTCATGGAAAAGAAAAGAAGCCATAATTGCTGACATAAAAGAGGTAAAAGATAAATCACAATGAACGTGACATTTATGACAACAGTAAATAGTTTCTTTGTATATATGGCTTGAAGACTACAACATCATCTTTTCTTTTTATTTTAGGGGTCATTTACAGGCAAAATCTGCACCTGCAGAACTCCCTTCTGCGTGACCCACACCCGTTGCGTGTTTAATAAATATTTTGGCTGATTTTGATACAAATGCAAGAAAAATATCTGCATATTCCGTCTGGGTTGAAATGAATCCACGTTACTGAACACACCCATTATAACTGTAATAAAATACATTCTCATTTTTGTTTTACGAGGTGGGATTGATTGTTGGATATTGATGTCAGTCCTGAGACAAATCCGGTTATTTCCCATTTCCATGTTTCCTATTCCCAGACACATTTTCTTGTATTTAATTGGCATGTTTTCTTGTTTGTCACTTGCTGATGTAATACTGTGGAGAGGAATTATATTTATGTTCCATGTGAATCAAGCTATCATTCGCCTATTACTTTTCCAGATGAGCTTAACCACAATTCCAGGACTGGCCCCAGTCGGAGGAACATCCCCGTGCTTGGATAGTTGTGTTGTGTTCTTGTTTACTGTGTGTGTATGTGTGTTTCTCTCATGAATGAAAGGCTTTGAATTTCTGTGGTAATGGAATCCCATTGCCTGGTTGTTCCAGCGTGTAGCGTGTGAGTTTGAGCAGGACTGCGTAGTTGGCTACAACAAATTTTGTCTCACTTTCTCCTCCATACTTTCCCTAGTTCAGTGGTTCTTGACTAGTTTAGCAGATACTTCGGACAGCAACTGTTTATTGTACAAAAATAGTGTCTTTAGAATCAAACAATGAAGTTTATTAATATTACCATAAACTGCATTGGCCCTGCAATATGCCAAATTATTAGGCTAACATGTTTGGTCTTGAAGTTTTCATTTAAGATGCTTTTCCACTGCAGAAACATTCCCCAGGAACTAGTTCCAGGTAAAAAATTCCCCTCTCAGAAAGTCCCTGCTCACGAGGTAGTACTTTTTCAAAGTTCAGGAACTTTCGGGGGTGGGACTTGATTGGTTGACTCCACGTAGTATTTTATTTCAACCACCATTTTTAAAAGTATGTAGCGGTGTGTGCAGTAAGAGTTATGCTATTGCTATTTGAATCAACAATGGAGAATAAAAAATATGATCGATGAGGCTTTATTTAGCTTATATGTGGAGGACGAATTCCAGCGGGAACTGAAAAGTTGCACGTAGTCCTACATCACTTGCCTTATCTTCACGGGACTTTAGACCGCGATGGAAACACAGACAGCAACAGGTCTGGGGGGAAAAATTTATTGGGACCAATTGTTCTGGGTAATTTAGATGGAAAAGCAGCTTTAGACACCATTTTCAACTAAAAATGGAAAACTATTTATGCGTTTTGGCCATCATTTACACGACAATGGCGTTTTGGTGGCCTTCAAAGTGGAAGTTTTTGAAAACAATACCGTTACCATCTCCATGTAAACTGCAAAAATATGTGAATCTGTGAAAACAGTGACGTCATGCACATGCGTATTACGTGTTTAGTCTATTCACCTTATTTTTCAACCCGAAGGCAAGTTGTTTTCTGTGAATGTGTGAGACTTCAGATTTATTAGCAACTATAGGGAAATGAGAAGAATATCAAACTTTAAAAATAAGGTGGATAGTCATGCACGAGGTGAGTGCTTTGTAAAAGAATGCGTATGCGCAGACGCGTAGTCTTTATTTACAAAGTGACATCGCGCATGCATTTTAAGTCTTTTTTGTGTATCCGTGTGAATGGGGATAGTTTCGATAATGTTGTCATCTGTACAAAGAAAAAAACACTTCTGTTTTTAGTACATCCCTGTCGTGTAAACGCACCCTCACCATGTCTTTTAAAGACCTTTTCAGCAACTTTTTTTTGCAACTAACAATCATTGCTGTTGTCAGGCAAAACATCAAGCATGACCAGATTAAAAAGAAAGAGCAAATAATTTAAATGATTTTGCTGCCAAATAAGTTAAACCTACCTGTTTGAGTTATGATTCCAAAACATGGCATTTTAAATAATGGTAATTTATGATAACATGATTGTTTAATGACAACATTAGAGTTTACAGTGACTTTTTGGACAGCTGATGTCTTTATCTTATGCGAATAGTGATTTAGTCAGATGTTGTTGTAGCAATAAATCTGAATTGTAGTGAATCCTGCTTAACCTGTGTTAAGGTTTAACCACTATTTCATACTTGTTTTTTGGCTGACAAAAGAGACGCAAAATTATGTAAAGCTTTTCTGATTTATCGGGAATTCGGTGGTAGAATCAAACCGATGTATGTGTCACGGTGCACACAAGAACAAGATGGTAAGATCCAAGTGCAGCGATGTTTATTACAGGAAACTCCAAGCACGTAATCCAGAACACAGGCAAAGGTTAAAGTCCACAAAACAGTCCAATAACCGAAAGCCAGAGAAACAAAAGTGCACGTAACAAACATAACAAACCACAAACAAAGGTAGAAACTACTGAGACTAAATAGACAGAACTAATGAGCAAACACAAAACAGCTGGGTGCAATGACATGGGATAACGAGTCCAGGAGGTGAGTATGGGAAATGAAGTCCAAAACAGTGAAACAAGCGTCCATGTTGGAGTGCCCTCTGGTGGCTAAATGGGGCACTCCAACTCATGATCATGACAGTACCCCCTCCTTACGGAGCGGCTACCAGACGCTCCATGAAAAAAAACAAAAAAACAAAAACACAACTCAGGAGGGAGGTGGACTGGAGGAGGACCAGGGGGAGGGACGGCGGGCCAGGACCAGAGCCCCCAACCGAAGGCCAGGGGGGAGCCAGAGGAACAGACCACGGGGGCTCTAAGAAGGTCGGGGTCCTGGCTGAATGCCAGGGCGGCACTGAAGGAACTGACCAGGCGGGTTCCCTAGGGTCTGGAGTCCTGGCTGATTGCCAGGGCGGCGCTGGAGGAACTGACCAGGCGGGTTCCAGCGGTTCAGACGGCCGGGACAGTAGCAGCAGGGCAGGCGGCCTGGGCGGCGGCGGCAGGGCTGGCCAAGGACGCTCCGTGGTCGTATCAGGGAGAGCGGGCAGCTCGGTGATGGTAGCGGGCTCAGGCTGGGGCTGCTCTGGGACGACAGCGGGCTCAGGCTGCTCGGGCTGCTCTGGGACGACAGCGGGCTCAGGCTGCTCGGGCTGCTCTGGGACGGCAGCGGGCTCAGGCTGCTCTGGGACGGCAGCGGGCTCAGGCTGCTCTGGGACGGCAGCGGGCTCAGGCTGCTCTGGGACGGCAGCGGGCTCAGGCTGCTCTGGGACGGCAGCGGGCTCAGGCTGCTCTGGGACGGCAGCGGGCTCAGGCTGCTCTGGGACGGCAGCGGGCTCGGGCTGGCAGACTGCTCCAAAGTCCATAGAGCTCAAGTTCATCCTCAGCGCACGCAGGACAGCCAAAACATAAAAAGTGAGCACAGCCCTCTGGGCCAAGACAGGACTGACCAGGAGAGCAGGCTGCTCTGGAGCGGACTCACTGGCTGGAGCAGGCGCTGGAGCGGACTCGCTGGCTGGGGCGGACTCGCTGGCTGGGGCGGACTCGCTGGCTGGGGCGGACTCGCTGGCTGGGGCGGACTCCAGGTCTTGAGGGATGGAAGCCTTCCTCCTCCTCTTCCTCTTCTTACGTGTGGGAAGCGGAGACTCAGTACCCACCTCCTCTGTGGCCTCTGGTGCGGATTCACGGGCTGGAGCGGGCTCTGGAATGGACTCACTGGCTGGAGCGGACTCACTGGCAGGAGCAGGCTCTGGAGCGGACTCACTGGCAGGAGCAGGCTCTGGAGCGGATTCACTGACTGGAGCGGACTCACTGGCTGGAGCAGGCTCTGAAGTGGACTCACTGGCTGGAGCGGACTCACTGGCAGGAGCAGGCTCTGGAGCAGATTCACTGACTGGAGCGGACTCACTGGCTGGAGCAGGCTCTGAAGTGGACTCACTGGCTGGAGAGGATCCACAGACTTGAGCGGACTGATGGACTGGAGCGGGCTCTGCAGTGGAATGATGGGCTGGAGCGGTTGCTGGAGGTAATCGAATCTGCCCATTCTTACGCAGATACAGGTAATTGATGAAATTCCAAAAGATTTAACCTCCCCACCAGCTCCATCTCCCACTTCGGCAGAGGGTCATCCTAAACTATTATTGAACATATCCTTAAGGACCACATCAGGGAGATTTAGCCTCTCTGCCCGCAACCAAAATCTTTGGGTGAAGGCCCTCACCTCTATACCCCTCTGGCGAAGTGTAGTCAGACCCTGGGGACCACTCTGACTTCCCCGGGTGTTGGCTGGCCGGACTCTCCTGCTGCTGGATCTGATCATGGTGGTTTGTTCTGTCACGGTGCACACAAGAACAAGATGGTAAGATCCAAGTGCAGCAATGTTTATTACAGGAAACTCCAAGCACGTAATCCAGAACACAGGCAAAGGTTAAAGTCCACAAAACAGTCCAATAACAGAAAACCAGAGAAACAAAAGTGCACGTAACATAAACATAACAAACCACAAACAAAGGCAGAAACAACTGAGTATAAATAGACAGAACTAATGAGCAAACACAAAACAGCTGGGTGCAATGACATGGGATAACGAGTCCAGGAGGTGAGTATGGGTAATGAAGTCCAAAACAGTGAAACAAGAGTCCATGTTGGAGTGCCCTCTGGTGGCTAAATGGGGCACTCCAACTCATGATCATGACAATATGGCTGACACTAGGAAGAATGCAAATATGTTGCAATAATGTTATGAATATGATAATTAGAACATGATGCCATTTAGCGACATTTACAGACTTTTCATTGAGAGTATTTGGCAAATGTAGTCAACGCAAACCAAATTTATTTAATGTTTTTTGAGACACATGACCTTTGACATCAACAACAAAAAATATGAGAATATCACATTAACCCATCCCAGTTGCATCTTATTTGCATTTAACATTGTTTTTTCCTGTTGTCTATGATCATCAGAATTGAACTGAGATGTTTTTTGGGTTGTGACCAACCACATATCTAACAAATCCAACTGTCTGAGAGTTGTTGCTGTTTTTTTGTTAGAGCTGAGCGTTCTGGAGAGGGTTTCATAAGAGATGTACAAAAGTACATAATAATTGTGTTGTTTTAGGGTCAGGTCCAACTAAACTAAATCTAGATAAGTGCACAAATCGACTAGTTAGTTGATGGACAATCATCTTGAGCCATTCCTATACTGACACTGCTTGTGTTTGTATAAGCAGAAATGGCTTTCGCTGTAGACGTCCATCAAATGTGTTTGGAGTTTCTGGATATCTCTGACAGATCAGACTGGTCTGCTTATAAAATTGATGGGAAACAAACAAGCATTACTGAAGCAATGTGCAGTTGATTTGTTTGTAGTCTGTGATTTTTATTTGTCTAGCTGTCTCTCTCCCCCACATAAACCCTGTTTGCTCGAGGGTCTACAGGTAAAGGATGCGTGTGAACGGACACTTTTCATGCCTGTATGTTTGTTTATGAGTGTGTGTTTGTGCATTTATGGGCTGCTGCTCTCTTATGTCAAGGAAAACATTTAAACTGAAATCTTGCCAACATTTAGATTAGAGACTCAGTGTTTAGTGACAGTCTGCTATCAACTGGATGTAGATTTGAAAACGTCATTAAGTGAACCTCAAGGAACATAATAAAATAATTAAGAAAAATGACGTTTTAGCTAAAAACAAGAAAAAATATCTCCCAATAGAGAATAAACTTCTGGCAGATATTGATATATTTAGCAGAAAACAAGGACTTAAATATCTTACGTATCTTGATTTTTTTTCACTCTACACACGTTTAATCCTTAATGTTTGAGGTTCTGATCACATCCGAGCGCTAGTACTAGCGATGATTGACTTAACAAGCAAATGTTCACACATTTTCCAGAAGTCACCCAGGTCTTGCGCCATCTCTGCTCTGGTTTGCATGTTTATAAGTGTGTATTTTGGCTTTCTAAATCAGGAAAACTCTAAAATGTAGATGTGTTCACTTCCCAGAAAGCTGGTTTATCTGCCTCCTGCAGCTGCAAAATAATTGTATACTCACAATAGCACATCTATCTATTAAGTTGTCAGACTCATTGGCTAAAATCTCTTGGACTTCACTTCAAGTCCAAAAGCCACTTCCCATGGGAATTGCCTCACCATCTGTAAGCACAGTGAGTGATTTAGGGCAACATGGATGTGTGATAATTCTCAGAACAGAAGTGTTGAGTCACTGCATTTTGGCACTGCTTTCCTGCTGTTTTTGGCAACTGTTTGCGTGACTGGCTTTGGTTCACAATACCAAAGATGACTTTCAGGCTTGTCATATGACGCCTTAAAGTTCTCTTTGGATGTCCAGAAATTTTAATTAAGATGCGATGTTTACAAGATTTTGGACGGATTATACTGGATGTGGTGGGACATTTCATGTTTCTAGTGTAACAAAATTAAGATCAAAGTTTGTCAGAATTCTGACTTTTTATCATGCAATTCTGACTTTATATCTCGCAATTCTGACTTTATATCTCGCAATTCTGACTTTATATCTCGCAATTCTGACTTTATAACTCGCAATTCTGACTTTATATCTCGCAATTCTGACTTTATATCTCACAATTCTGACTTTATAACTCGCAATTCTGACTTTATATCTCGCAATTCTGACTTTATAACTCGCAATTCTGACTTTATATCTCGCAATTCTGACTTTATATCTCGCAGTTCTGACTTTATATCTCGCAATTCTGACTTTATAACTCGCAATTCTGACTTTATATCTCGCAATTCTGACTTTATATCTCGCAATTCTGACTTTATAACTCGCAATTCTGACTTTATAACTCGCAATTCTGACTTTATAACTCGCAATTTTGACTTTATATCTCGCAATTCTGACTTTATATCTCACAATTCTGATTTTATAACTCGCAATTCTGACTTTATATCTCGCAATTCTGACTTTATAACTCGCAATTCTGACTTTATAACTCGCAATTCTGACTTTATATCTCACAATTCTGACTTTATCTCACAATTCCGACTTTATAACTCACAATTCTGACTTTATATCTCGCAACTCTGACTTTATATCTCACAATTCTGACTTTATAACTCACAATTCTGACTTTATATCTCACAATTCTGACTTTATATCTCACAATTCTGATTTTATAACTCGCAATTCTGACTTTATAACTCGCAATTCTGACTTTATAACTCGCAATTCTGACTTTATAACTCGCAATTCTGACTTTATATCTCACAATTCTGATTTTATAACTCGCAATTCTGACTTTATAACTCGCAATTCTGACTTTATAACTCGCAATTCTGACTTTATAACTCGCAATTCTGACTTTATATCTCGCAATTCTGACTTTATATCTCGCAATTCTGATTTTATAACTCGCAATTCTGACTTTTTATCATGCAATTCTGACTTTATATCTCGCAATTCTGACTTTATATCTCGCAATTCTGACTTTATAACTCGCAATTCTGACTTTATAGTTCGCAATTCTGACTTTATATCTCGCAATTCTGACTTTATATCTCGCAATTCTGACTTTATAACTCGCAATTCTGACTTTATATCTCGCAATTCTGACTTTATATCTCGCAATTCTGACTTTATAACTCGCAATTCTGACTTTATATCTCGCAATTCTGATTTTATAACTCGCAATTCTGACTTTATATCTCGCAATTCTGACTTTATATCTCGCAATTCTGACTTTATAGTTCGCAATTCTGACTTTATATCTCGCAATTCTGACTTTATATCTCGCAATTCTGACTTTATAACTCGCAATTCTGACTTTATATCTCGCAATTCTGACTTTATATCTCGCAATTCTGACTTTATAACTCGCAATTCTGACTTTATATCTCGCAATTCTGATTTTATAACTCGCAATTCTGACTTTATATCTCGCAATTCTGACTTTATAACTCGCAATTCTGACTTTATATCTCGCAATTCTGACTTTATATCTCGCAATTCTGACTTTATATCTCGCAATTCTGACTTTATATCTCACAATTCCGACTTTATAACTCACAATTCTGACTTTTTATCATGCAATTCCGACTTTATATCTCACAATTCCGACTTTATATCACGCAATTCTGACTTTATAACTCGCAATTCTGACTTTATAACTCACAATTCTGACTTTATATCTCGCAATTCCGACTTTATAACTCACAATTCTGACTTTTTATCATGCAATTCCGACTTTATATCACGCAATTCTGACTTTATAACTCGCAATTCTGACTTTATAACTCACAATTCTGACTTTATATCTCACAATTCCGACTTTATAACTCACAATTCTGACTTTATATCATGCAATTCTGACTTTATATCTCACAATTCCGACTTTATATCACGCAATTCTGACTTTATAACTCGCAATTCTGACTTTATAACTCGCAATTCTGACTTTATATCTCGCAATTCTGACTTTATAACTCGCAATTCTGACTTTATAACTCACAATTCTGATTTTATAACTCGCAATTCTGACTTTATAACTCACAATTCTGACTTTATATCTCACAATTCTGACTTTATAACTCGCAATTCTGACTTTATAACTCACAAATTCTTGTTCATCCATCGACCAGTAAAATGTTCTGTGAGGTTTGGAAATTCAACTCATTGTATTCCTACTTGCTGTTCAACTGATTTGGCTCTTTTTTCACATCATCAAAACACATTTCAATCTATCAAACTCTCCATTGGCTTTCTCTAGTGTACAATATAAGCACTGTAAGGTTTTATTTGAGCTTTAATAATGATTCTTGGCTCTGCAAGTGCAATAAATAATCCATGTATACATTACAGATTACTTGAATTTGCAATTATAATTTAAATACGATAGATTTATATAGTCTATTTTTGTTACTGGTTCTTATTAGTTGTGATTTCCACTTGCAAACAAGTAAGTGTGTACGGGAAGGGAAGACATGCTCTGATTGATGGTTTAAGATGCAGTCATCAGTACTTATGTCCAAAACACAAAACAAATGTAAGCTTAATATCACTGCAAGTTTCACTCATGAAATGTCACATTTAACCCCAAAACGTTATCTACATCATAGTAATTGTTGTACTTCCTTTGATATCCACTGGTTTAAATACAAAGTACTTTAATGCAATGTTTTTCTTCTGTATTGCACATGCACAATGGACAATCATATGGAAGCTTGTTTCCGCCATGGAATAAAAAAGGTAATTACGACTTTTCATCTCACAATTCTTACTTTTTTTCTCGCAATTGCGAGTTTATATCTGAGCAAAAAAGTCATATATTGTTCTCAGATACTCGCAATTGCTTGAAAAAGTCACAAATTAGCGTTTTTTAATTCCGCGGTGGAAACAAGCTTCTATGCAATCACCAACAATAATGACAAACATAAACTGTCCAGCTATAAATGTCATGAATTTCTTTATTTTGAGGTGAAATATGACGTTTTTCACGTGTGTGAGGTCAGCGGTGGTAAAAACAGAGGTGAAAACATCTGATGGCATAGACTGAACCCTCGGCAAATCCAGAGGCCACTGAAGGAGGCACCCTGGAGAAAGGCCGTTTTTCAGTTGGGAGGTTTATCAAAAAGACATGTCCCGTGTGAGTGCGATTGCGTGTGTGGTTCGCAGTAAATCAGGGGCATGTACTGTGGCTACCCTGCATGGCCCATAACACCCCTGGCCCCCCTCCAGAGCGCTGCGGTGTCATGACAGGAAGCGAGAGAGGAAAGCAGCGTGTGTCTGCTATGAATTAACCAGTGTAAATGTAAGACTCCCTCTGAGACTCCCCTCGCGCATGTGGGCCGCAAAGCAGCTTTGCACGTTCACGCATGTGGTTACGTTGTGAGGAGAAAAGATGCTTTTAGACGCCATCACCTCTGCTACGGAAAAGTCAATTAGCAAATACATTTAGACGCCTAATTTACATGCTCTACAAACTGTGTTTTATTAATATATGGGTGTTTTTGTAAAACTGGAAAACTACCATATCTGGCAAAGGATGACTGTTTTGGAGCAACCTAGTAAGCATGAATGGAAATATTTACTGTAATGAAATACACAATGTTATAGTCAACAGTGCATTTTATTTACAAGCATTTTTAGCCACACTTTTGAATCATTTTTCAGCATTTTGATAAAAGTTACAAGTTTATGTAGAACTTCTACACACATATTGAGTTTTTTGCAGCTAGAAAAAATACTCGAATATATTTGTCGTTTTCAATGTTCAAAAGTGTTTTCAAAGGAAGCACATAGTATAGCTAATAATTTTTTGTGCACTTCTGTACAAACATTGTCTTAAAGAAGTATAAAACCCTGATGATACCATTTTTTTTTTCCTTTTGCTTTTCAAAACATTCATTCATACTATTATCTACACTTGTTCTTTAAGTATATAGGGAACTATTTATAATCTAAAGTTCCATATTGCTCTTAGAACATGTTAAATATAAAGCACATACCTGATTCTGCAAAGTGTATTATATAAGAGACAGTGGGTTTGAAAGCACACACACTAATTTATGCTCCATTAAATACACTTCCTCTGGGTTTGGCAGAGATTTTATAGTCAAATGGCTTCAGCGTTAAACCATAAGAGCAGTTTAAACTCAAGTCCTGTGATGGGTCTTTCTCAAAAGTCAGTTGGTGGAGCAACATGGCAGCGATGAGGAAAACTTCGACTTTTGCAATCTGATCTCCAATGCATCTTCTCTTCCCAATGGAGAAGATCATCACGCTGTTGGTCAGGTCTTTATCCAGAGCGCCGGTGTCGTCCAGGAATCTCGACGGGTTGAAGACGTGAGGATCGTGCCACTTTTGAGGGTCGTGGTTGACGGACCACTGGTTGATGAACACCACGGTGTCTTTGGGGATGTGGAGACCTTCGATGGTGACGTCTGCGGTGGTGGAGTGCGGTATGGTGACGGGGACGAAGCTGGTGAAGCGCATGGTTTCGTAGATGAAGGCGTCCAGGTATGCAAGGTTGCTCCTGTCTTCTATTGATGGGAGTCTGTCACGACCCACAACTTTATCAATCTGCTCTTGAAGTTTGGTTTGAATCGATGGGTGTTTGACCAGTAGAAGCAGCATCCAGTTCAAGGCAGTAGAAACCGTGTCCAGACCTGCTCCGAGGAGATCAGACACCGTACCTTCAGCATGAGCCTCAGTCAATCCCGTTTCCGTGTCGGCGTGATCAATAACGCCAATAAAGGCGTCGCTCATGTCTCTGGTGACCTCAGGATCGTAGCTTTGCCTGTGCTCCACCACTTTACCTTTCACAAACACAAAGAAGTCATTATTGAGAGCTTTGAAGCTCTGAAAAACACTCCTGACTGGGTTGGGGAAAGACTGCAACCAAGGCATGACGTCCACCAAACTTCCAGCCCCTACGGTTTCTCCAAACTTGCTGACATTGCCCAAGAGAGTCCTGAACTCTAGGTCGTCGTGTCCGTAGCGTTTCCCAAAGCAAAGAGCGCAGATGATATTAGCAGCCGCGACCGTCAGCTCGTGAGATGGATTGAAGTATTGGTCGTTTGAACTCAATCTCAAAAACGTTTCAATCATTTCCTCTGCCTCTGCCACGATGTGCTTCTCGAAGGATTTCTTCGTTTGGCTGTTCGCAGAAGAGAAGGCACGAATGGTGGATTGAGCGATCTTCCGGTGCACTTTCCATTGCTTGCTGTAGCTGGTGAACGCCATGCCTGTCCCGCCGGAAACTGACTGGAAAGACACAAAGTTTGGCCTGCCTGCAAACTCGATGCTGTGTTGAAGCAATGCCTTGCGTATGGCCGCGTCTCCATTCAGAACCACTATGTCGCTGCTGCCCAGTCTGATTTGGTAGACGTTTCCGTACCTCTTTGCCAACTTGGCGAAGGTGATGTGGGGCATTTGGCCGAGCTGCATGGCGTTGCCCACAAGCGGCCAAGCAAAGGGCCCTGGAAGCCTCTTTTTCAGAGCGAGGTTCCTGACCCAAAAACAAGCCTCCAGACAGCAGAGGAAGACGAAGGATGCAATGAGGGCCGGTTGTATTTGTCCGCTCCATTCCTTGAGGATTCCACTGCCCTTCATTCCGAACTCTGTGTCTGACAGCGCCATGATATTCTCAAGCTCTAAAGGTTGTTTTTTGTATAAACTCTGACTATATTAGTAACTCTCCATCTTGAATGGCGAGTAAAGAATTTGAGAACCTCAACGCCCTGCTGTTTTCTGCCCTCCTCGGCTTATGGGGTTACAGGAAGACAGGTCAGGGTTTGCGGAGCTGCAACGTCTGTCCAGAGATGACCAAATTAGAAGAATGCAGATTTCAGGCTTGACACTGTGTTATATATATATCTCTAGAGTAGGAGGAGTTTGGGCCACAGGTTCATTTTCTTTCCCCCGACTCTCTCGGACTCTCCACCCATTACGGCCGGAGTGCAAACGCCTGGACACACACATGGGATTCCCAACATCTACAGATGTATAACACTTCTGACAGTGTTCATAACATATACTGGACATTAGATAACGAAATATCATTTTTGCAGTACATGTGAAGTTTGAACTGAGATTGTTTCAGAACAGGAAAATCAATTCTGAGACAAATTCAAGCTCTGCTGAAGATAATGGTGTCATTATTCGGCTCAGTTCAGTGTTGCAAAGTTCATCAGTTCAGCTATGAGACATTATTCAGTCAGTATTGCATTTGTTTGTCATTAATGGATGGTGTTGATAGTTACCTTTGTGAACTTGAGGAGAACTGACTTTATACATCCACTAAAGATCAGCAAAACACCAATTCAAACACACTGAGACTTTAAACATGATGAGGAAAAGTGAAAAGATCCTGCAGTGTTTGAGATACGCAGATACAGACGTTTGCTTTGTTATCTAAAAGCATTTTGGGGCATTATATCTGTTTTTGTTTGTTGACAGAGTAAAAGAATAGCATATAGTTATGCCAACTGGATGTCAAACTTCGTTTAATGATGGCTCTTGCTTTCTATATATTTTTTATTTGTCTTGCTGTAAAGTGCTGAAATGTCTGATTAGGATGAATAAAAGCATAAGCCAGAGAAATGCTGTCATTATCTTTTTTTTTTTTTACAGAATGCATTGTCTGACATAGTAAATGAGCTCTGTAAATGTGCTCTAATTGGTGGGATTTCGTTTTGTTTGGAATCCACAATGCGATGCCAACTGAATACAAGTGAAATCGAGTCACTAGAGGAATTCAGTCTGTAACTCATGAAAGATTTGAGGGTTTTTTAATGCTTCAGACAAAGAACAGATACAAACAATGGAGTTAAATATGGACCGTAGCAGAGTGTATTTATCATGAGCTGTAGTTAGAATAATGACTGTTATATAAATTTAATAAGATAATTTGACTTTAAAGATGTGGTTTTACAGAAATATCTGAATGCAAACAGAAATATTGGCCAATAAGGATATGCACTGAAGTGAAGACAGATGCAGACTGTTAATATAATAAGACCGTCAGAGATTTGGTTTGACGTGTATGATTTATTTATTTTTTTTTCTTGCATGTGTTAAAATGTGAATCATTTTGAGCATCATAAAAGAAAGAGGCCGAATGCATCTTCACAGGTTGTAAAACAGCACTTTATTTATTCCACTTGTAGCTTATTTTCCAATAGTAAAAAGAAAACAATACCTGGACATTACAAGCATAGGCTTTCTACTTTTTCTTCAAAAAGCTGCATTCCTGAATACATGCACTTCAGTTACAGAGCTTTCAAAACATTCAGTGTAAACATTTATCACAATGTAATATGCAATTTGATATAGGAATATCTGATTGTGTTTTGTACATGATTGTGAGGATCTGTGCATGTGAGAGAACCTTCAAAATGACATAATGAGGAAGTTCATCCAGCGTGAGACTGAAGTCTTTGAGACTCAACAATGAATAAATTGCTATGCATTTTATAGAGAATATAATTTATAGAACCAGTATAATGTGTATAAATAAATGCCTAATACTTAAAATACCTGAAGTACATCATCACATCGTTATACAGTTTTATGCAAGCATAATTAAATGCACTGCTATGCCAAATCTGAGTCACGTTCTTACAGCCCTCCAACAGCTGCTGTTAATGACTCAATACTAACAATTGCATAATATTACATAATAATTGATGCGTCTACAGTGACAGTGGCTTAGCGTTTGACCACGCCATATTGCAATCTGCAAAACATTATTTTGATGCATAGATGATCTCTTCGATTACCTGACAACGTTTTCTATGGATGTGATTGAATCAATTCATGAAATCATATCAAACATATATTCATTAAATATTAAATATACAATTATTAGACAGCATTCAGTGCAGCTTTACTAATACTCATTGTTATGTGGAATACATTTGCATTACGTTCAGTCTTTGCTGGCCTTTAGTCGCAAGAACAAGCCGGTTGTTTTTGTTTTTTTACTCATGCCGGCGATACCAAGCCCAAAAAGTTTTCCTCTGAGCTTCGCCGAGACTGTGTAATGGAGCGGCTTCAGTGTTAAACCGTAAGAGCAGTCCATGGAGAGATCCTGAGAAGGGTTGCTCTCAAATGAGCACTGGTGCAACAAGATGGCAGAGAACAGAAAAACCTCCACCTTGGCGATCTGCGCACCAATGCATCTCCTCTTACCTGTCGAGAAGATCATCACGCTGTTGGTCAGGTCTTTATCCAGAGCGCCGGTGTCGTCCAGGAATCTCGACGGGTTGAAGACGTGAGGATCGTGCCACTTTTGAGGGTCGTGGTTGACGGACCACTGGTTGATGAACACCACGGTGTCTTTGGGGATGTGGAGACCTTCGATGGTGACGTCTGCGGTGGTGGAGTGCGGTATGGTGACGGGGACGAAGCTGGTGAAGCGCATGGTTTCGTAGATGAAGGCGTCCAGGTATGCAAGGTTGCTCCTGTCTTCTATTGATGGGAGTCTGTCACGACCCACAACTTTATCAATCTGCTCTTGAAGTTTGGTTTGAATCGATGGGTGTTTGACTAAAAGCAGAAGCATCCATTGCATCACTGTTGACACTGTGTCCTGTCCCGCACCAATTAGATCAGTGACCGTAGCCTCAACGAAGTCTTTAGTCAGCATGCTCTCCTTCCCATGCTCGATGGCACCAATGATGGCGTCGCTCATGTCACGGGTGACGTCGGGGTCGTACGTGTCTCTATGCTGGACCACTTTGTCCTTCACGTAAGCAAAGAACTCCTCATTAATGGTCTTGAAGTTTTGGTAGACGCTCCTCACAGGATTCGGAAACGACTGCAGCCAAGGCATGACGTCCACCAGGCTCCCGGCGCCGACGGTTTCTCCGAACTTATCCACTCTTTTTAGGAGAGTCCTGAACTCGGGGTCATCGTGGCCGTAGCGTTTCCCAAAGCAGAGCGCGCAGATGACGTTTGCAGCGGCGACGGTGAAGTCGTGCGAAGGATTGAAGTGGCGTCCATCAGCGCTGAGCCTCAGAAACTTCTGGACTAGATCCATCGCTTCGCCGATTACATGTTGTTCAAATGTTCGTTTGGTTTGACTGTTCGCCATTGAGAAAGCTCTTAGAGTCGACTGGGCGATTTTTCGATGCATCCTCCACTGTTTGCTGTAATTGGTGAACGTCAGGCTCCGACCGCCGGAAATCATCTGAAAAGACACAAAATTTGGCCTGCCGGCAAACTCAGTGCTGTGTTGAATGAGCGCCTTACGTATGGCCGCGTCTCCGTTCAGGACCACGATGTCGTTGCGGCCGAGTCGGATCTGGTAGACGTTTCCGTACTTCTTTGCCAGCTTTGAGAAGGTGATGTGCGGCATTTGGCCGAGCTGCATGGCGTTGCCCACCAAAGGCCAGGCGAACGGGCCTGGAAGCCTTTTCTTGAACGTGAGATTTCTGACCCACAGACAGGCCTCGAGGAAGAAGAGGATGATGAAGGATGTGATCAGAGCTGGCTGAACCTGTCCGCTCCATTCCTTCATGATGCTGCTGCCCTTGAGTCCAAACTCGGCTTCGGTCAGAGCCATTCTTCTTCTTTTTTTTCCTGCTCAAATGATGTTCATGTTCAATGTTGCATTCAGAGAAATTTCTGCAGGCAAAATGTTGTCAATTAAATCTAGTTTTACACGCTTGCTTTACTTTTCCAGGTGAAGCTCTCTGTGTTTTCTGTGCTGGTTGGTGGGATCCATGTCTTTTATATATGTTTGCAGCACAGGGGGCCGGACCCGAGGATAGTCTCACTCCTCCCATTGTGGAAGCCGCGGAGACTCCGTCAGAAGATCTGAACGTCTGGCTGCAGCCGCGCGCGGAGATCCAAGTGTGTTCATCGGGAAACATCTGAGCGTGCTTTGAAAATCACCTTTGTTTGGTTTGCACACGCTCTCTCTGGGGTATTTCTGACAATCATTGCGGAGATGCAGAGAACTTCACTGTGCAAAACTCTTTACGGTTTGTTCAGATCGCCTTATTGTAGTTATAAATTCCACTTGCATCTCCTTATTTGACGCGCGCGCGCGCTCGTGTTTCTAGTCGTCGTGCACTGAAGTGTTCAAATAGCTGTAATCGTTATTTCTGCTCTGGTTTGCACAGGATTACGAAAATGTTATTTTAAGCTTGATGCAGTCACCGACGGCATCCCAGACTTCAAACTTCTGTCTTGGGGAATGTTTCATAATAAATTGGTGCTCTGTTTTGCAGAGCCACTTTACATAAACCCTTAAAATGGAAAAGTGTGCATGCATGAGTTATGCAACACGACTAGACATTGAAATTCCAGGTTATCCCTGTGCTGTTTGTGGGTATGTGTCCCTTTATATTATATATGTCTTTAGGTCCGTTATAGCATAAATGAGTATGAATTTCAGTAATGGAGTTGTGCATAATAAACAATATATGGACAAATTAATGTATAGATTGTAAATAAATGGGTAACAGTTTACTTAAATCCTTCTTATATATATATATTCAATTCACATTTATTTGTATAGTGCTTTTCACAATACATATTGTTTCAAAGCAGCTTTACAGAGAATGCATGTCAACATTGCAATTTAGAGAATGCAGTATAATAAAAGTACTTTTAATGCACCCAATAATGCATTGTATGATCTCACGAATAATTGTAGAAATAATTGTAGAAATTATACCTTTAGAAAGTATAATGTATTAAAACACATGACAAACCAATTTCAGATGTAACAAGGAATCTGCAAATATTATGTAATGCATTTTAACTTTGGTTACAGTTATTTCTTATAACGTGCATTATTAATACCTTTTATATGCATTACAAATACAGGCTTTAAGCAAAAAAAAAAAAAAAAAAATGCATTGCACATATTGATTTCATGATGCACAATCACACACAAATAATTCATTATGCCATAAGTACAAACAATTGATTTTTAGTGCAAATGTCAACATTGTACAACAGAAGGATAGAAATGAAGATTATAAATGTTCTTTAAGAGCATAATTTGACGTTGTGTTCACATGTCGGCGGTGCATCGTGTTCTGGGGTCTCTCTCTGATCTCATCGAAAAGCACGCCAGGGTCTCTTTTGGCTATTTTCCTCTCACAATTTCTGGATAAATTTTCACATGTGTTTTGGGGTATGCAGTCATTGAGAGATTGCTTAATTGCAAGCATGCCTTTAAAACGTGCAGTAAAGCAGATCCACCTACAGAATACATCATTACAGATACTTTATTCAGTGAGAAAGGACATAAAATTGAATATCCTGATATGTCATGATAGGCAAGTGCATTTGTTTTTCATTTGCTGCGTTTTCTCTTTGTGCATCATAGCAGGGTTAAATAGAAGTTTAATGGAAAATTGAATTTTATATTCTCTCATGGTTGTGCACTTGTATTTGCAGTTCCAGTGAGCGATATTTCATTAAAGAGTATGGCTTTCTCAGCAATCGAGAACTGAATGTTCTTGATGTAAAACGTTTCTCTTCCGAGAGCCAAGCAGGAGATAAATGTTCCTTGTTTCCTCACCGTGAGGAGTTTATTTTTGCAGGGATCTAATGAGTCTAATTGCAGCGCTGCAGAGTTTCTAGTGTCAGAGAGACAGTAGCATTGATTTCTTGCTGATAGTACACTTTCCTGGATGCAAACCACCTCTAAAATGAGATGTGCCTTCCCAGAGAAGAGAGGAAGGAGAAGCTGCCAAATACAATCAGTTCCAATCCGCTTGGATTTAAGGAGCCCACTGTTTCTGCTCCCTAGGAGAGAATAAACATCTTCACAGAAACAAGATTAGATTTCATTCTGCGCTGTCCAGGGAAAAGACGAGAAACTAGTGAGAGTTATTTGCACATTTATATATCGTGTATTGCGTGATATTAGTTCATATTCTGTGTCTCTAAGCAGTTAGAAAGAATAATGCATTAATACACAACAAAAAACTAATTCAGACGTAACAAATATTATAATGCATTATAACTTTGGTTACAATTACTTATGAAAATATATAATGTACCTTGACTTCAAGTAAAGTCTTCCACATTATATTCTTAAATCTAATAAAGTAAGTCAAAATTGTTCTCATAAATCTTACAAATTATATTTTAATATATGGTTTTTAAAAGATTTTGATTGATTTTTAATACTGTATTTGCAACATAAATCACTGCAACAAAAGCTTAAGTAATATTTTAATTAAATATAGTATAATCTTTTATATTATGACTTGAAAAATGTAACAATATTGTGATTATTAGTGTGATATTTGTTAATATGTAAGCAGTACATATATAATCTTTTGTAATATCTCTTTTTAAATGAAAAATGTTCTCATATATCATACAAATGACATTTTAATATATGGTTTTTAAAAGCTCAAGATTTTGATTGACTGTAATATTTGCAACAAATAAATAATATTTTTATTTAACATACCATAATCCTCTAAAATCAAAAATCAGGGATTGGTGTAACAATATTGTGATATTCATATTAATATTGTGTTATGTAAGCATTATATAATAAAACTATTTTATATCATTATCTTTTTAAATCTCTCATTTCTCAGTTCTCATTTTAATATATTGACAAGATTTAGATTTTGACATAATATTTGCAATGTAAACCACAGCAGCCAAAGCTTTTAAAGTATTTTTTAAAAGTATTTATACTCTAAACTTTTATATCATAACATCAAAAATCAAAGATTGCTGTAACAGTATTGAATTACTGAGTAATTGTTATTTTCATGACTCAGATATCGGTTTTCCATTGTTTCTAGCACTGCCAAAATCACATCCCGCCTCTCCTTACAGGAGAATCCCGTGATTCACATATGGTCTCTCACATCAGCGTCCGCACTAATAAGAGCCAGCTTTGCGGTGGAGCGTGTGTGTGTTGCGTGAGGCTGTCGTGTTTGCCTGCGATTACTCTCCTTAACCTGGCTGTGAAAGGCTGGCCGTGACCCCGTGGGGTCGGGAAGGTCAAGGACTTGGCAGCCGCGAGCGTGTGGATGTGGGTCTCACGGTGGACGGGGGCCGATCCTGGTCTGGAGCTAATCACTGTTTACTAGAATCACTTCCATTTTTCAGCGAGCTACTGTCACGCACGGCCTCGGGAGGGAGGAGGGAAGCTCGGGGGTCTGACGGCCCGTGTGGGATTCAGGGAAAAGGGATGGGCTGAAATGAACTGCAGGAACGTGAATGCGGATTAAACACCAGCGGTGATCCAGAACTGAGAATGACTGCAGTGCCAGAAACGACTGACACACAGTGAGAGGAAATGAACTGCTCTGTAACACACTCGCGCTCGCTGCAGGACGCTAACTAATGCTTTATGAGCGTGACTCACCTGTGCCATCTTGACCTTGTTAGCGGTCGGTGGAGTCTATTAACGCCTGTGACATGATTCAGTTTAGTTGACTATTTTTGTGCACAAAAAAATTTGAATGATTTAAACTATAGATTTTTCAAGGGTTTTTTTTTTGCAGAAAAAAATGTGAGAAATGCCATTCCAGGAACATGATTGGGAACCACTGCTCTAAACTATATTGTAAAGGGAGAAATGCCAATCATGAGTCTAGGGTGTTGCTATGCAGTTGCTAAGGTGTTCAGAGTGTTTTTAACATGTTGCTTTGCTGTTGCTAGGGAGTTACCACAGTAGGTTGTAGCTGTAAGCTAAATTTTAAAAGGAGAAATACCAATCATGAGTCTAGGGTGTTGCTATGCAGTTGCTAAGGTGTTCTGAGTGTTTTTAGCACGTTGCTATGCCGTTGCTAGGGAGTTACCACAGTAGGTTGTTGCTGTAAGCTAAATTTTAAAAGGAGAAATACCAATCATGAGTCTAGGGTGTTGCTATGCAGTTGCTAAGGTGTTCTGAGTGTTTTTAGCACGTTGCTATGCCGTTGCTAGGGAGTTACCACAGTAGGTTGTTGCTGTAAGCTAAATTTTAAAAGGAGAAATACCAATCATGAGTCTAGGGTGTTGCTATGCAGTTGCTAAGGTGTTCTGAGTGTTTTTAGCACGTTACTATGCCGTTGCTAGGTAGTTACCACAGTAGGTTGTTGCTGTAAGCTAAATTTTAAAAGGAGAACTACCAGTCATGATTCTAGGGTGTTGCTATGCAGTTGCTAAGGTGTTCTGAGTGTTTTTAGCACGTTACTATGCCGTTGCTAGGTAGTTACCACAGTAGGTTGTTGCTGTAAGCTAAATTTTAAAAGGAGAAATACCAGTCACGATTCTAGGGTGTTGCTATGCAGTTGCTAAGGTGTTCTGAGTGTTTTTAGCACGTTACTATGCCGTTGCTAGGTAGTTACCACAGTAGGTTGTTGCTGTAAGCTAAATTTTAAAAGGAGAAATACCAATCATGAGTCTAGGGTGTTGCTATGCAGTTGCTAAGGTGTTCTGAGTGTTTTTAGCACGTTGCTATGCCGTTGCTAGGGAGTTACCACAATAGGTTGTTGCTGTAAGCTAAATTTTAAAATGAGAAATACCAATCATGAGTCTAGGGTGTTGCTATGCAGTTGCTAAGGTGTTCTGAGTGTTTTTAGCACGTTACTATGCCGTTGCTAGGTAGTTACCACAGTAGGTTGTTGCTGTAAGCTAAATTTTAAAAGGAGAAATACCAGTCACGATTCTAGGGTGTTGCTATGCAGTTGCTAAGGTGTTCTGAGTGTTTTTAGCACGTTACTATGCCGTTGCTAGGTAGTTACCACAGTAGGTTGTTGCTGTAAGCTAAATTTTAAAAGGAGAAATACCAATCATGAGTCTAGGGTGTTGCTATGCAGTTGCTAAGGTGTTCTGAGTGTTTTTAGCACGTTACTATGCCGTTGCTAGGTAGTTACCACAGTAGGTTGTTGCTGTAAGCTAAATTTTAAAAGGAGAAATACCAATCATGAGTCTAGGGTGTTGCTATGCAGTTTGCTAAGGTGTTCTGAGTGTTTTTATCATATTGCTATGCTGTTGCTGGAGAATGCTGTTATTGGAGAAATGTCAGTCAAGATTCTAGGGTGTTGCTATGCAGTTGCTAAGGTGCTCTGTGTGTTTTTAGCACATTGCTATGCTGTTGCTAGGGAGTTACGAAAGTAGGTTGTTGCTATAAACAATATTTTAAATGGAGAAATACTAATCATGATTCTAGGGTGTTGCTATGCAGTTGCTAAGGTGCTCTGTGTCTCTGTTTAGCACGTTGCTATGCTGTTGCTAGGGAGTTACCAAAGTAGGTTGTTGCTAAGGTAAACTGGGTGGTTGTATTTAATTATAGTATGGAGATTTAAAAAACGTTATTAGAAATTTTACGATAGATTTTCACGTTTTTTTGAAGAAAATGTAAATGTAGAAATTGCGTGGTTGCCAGTGCATTGCTATGCAGTTGCTAAGGTGTTCTTTAGTATGTTGCTAAGGAGTAAATCATTGCTAAGGTAATCTGGGTGGTTGCTAGGCAACTCACTAAGGTGATGAACATCTGTGCTCCATTTGTTAATTTGACATTGTTAGTGACAATTTATTCTCTCTGAATATGCATAAAACGCAGAAAACTGCTGTCAAGTACAATATTTTTATGATGTACATTTAGTTTTTATTAAATAGCATCAGAAAAAATATCCAAGATTCCAAAACTCAGGCTATCTTTAACTAAGTCCATTAATTTTATTGAATTATTGCAGTTGCCCGAGGAAACGCGAGTGCACAAACGTCTCACTGACCAAATGCAGCAGCCTGTTTGTGCTTTCGCCAGGTACATCAAACCACAAACCTCCTCATACTCTGACCTCGGCTTGACTTTGGGTCCAAGACCCCATCAGCCAATCGGACTTGAGAAGCGTGTGTTTGCTCCAATCAGAACTGACCGTGTGGGCGTTAGTGATTTGATGTGGCTTGACATCTAAGTGATATCAGTTACTATAATATGATATTGTCAATGATGAGCGGTTTGAGCATTTCCCATGTGCTAATAATGTGAGTTGGCAGAGGAGCGCTGATGGAAACTGTCGAGTCGAGTTATCAGACACACCCGGACAGATGATTTCATCTCAACATATGCAGCGTTGCACATTGCGTATTTTAATGTCTTTTTGATCAAATAAACGCAGCCTTTGTGAGCAGAAGAGACTTCTTTTAAAAACTGTGTGTGTGTGTGTGTGTGTGTGTGTGTGTGTGTGTGTGTGTGTGTATGTAGCATTGCAGTAATATAATCTTAAAGACCAAAACCATCAGAGTATGTGTATGAGAGAACGAGTATGTTCATTTATAGTGTGTATATAAACACAAACTAAATGCTAAGATTGGCCACTATTTTTCTTGTTCTGTCTTAAAATAATTTAAAGACAAAATTTAGCCAGAACTGAGTTCTCTGAAATATTTGCCCTGCACATTAGAAAACATTCCCTCCCTTTCTGTCTTGGCATGAAGAGCAGTTTGTTCTTCTGCAGAAGTTTTGAGGCATGTTGTTATTTTTAAGTTTGTAGGGCCTGTATAAACTTAGGAAGGCCAAAAAAAAAGCTGGAATCTTCTGCATCTATATTTCTGTTTCAGACCGTTAGACGGTGCATTTCATACTAGATTTTAGTCTTTCAGCACATTTTGCTTTATTGTCACAATGAAATCTATTAAATCACTACTGTAGAGTGATAATTGCCTTTGCATTCTCCTCCATCTCTCTGTAGGTGTGTTCTGATGTCTTCTGCAGAGTTTTTTCGCGTGCGAGGATGAGTTTGCGTGCCACACCGGCCTAGCGTGCGCAGATCCCGGTCACCGGCCCCGACCTCCCCTGGGAGGAGGAGGAGATTAAAATGAGATGGAGAAGGAAAAAAATACGGCGAGAAATGGCTTCCAGATGACCCCGATTTGAGTTGCTTAGCTCATTTGTAGCTGGCAGACAGACTTTGACAGGAACGATTACAGCAGCCTGAAGCTCTGCAGCAGAAGCACTTCTCCAGGTTAATGAAGGATTACTCACACATACACGCTCTTTATTTAAATATCTGGCATTTTAAAAATTAAGTAAACTTCATTTTGACCTGTATTGTGGGCTTAAGTAATACAACTTTTTAACGTTTTTGTAAGGTTTAAATGAATTGATAAATGGCTTTATATTACAAAATCTCAACTGTTTAAAACTCAAAATGGGTGGTTTATTACTTTTCACTATAAAAACAAGTTTATATAAGAATTATTCAGTAAACTTCATTTTGACTTGTTTTGAATTTTCTTTTACATTTTTTAAGGTTTACATTAATTGATAAATGTTTTATACTCAAAAAACAGTGTATAAATTAAAAAAAATGTGTGGTTTATTTCATATTCTGACTATGACTGTTATAAAAAAAAACATTAGTTGCCGTAAGAATTAAGTAAGCTTCAGTTTGACCTGTATTGTGGGATTTTGTAGTAACATTCTTTTTAAACATTTTAAGGTGTTTAAATTAATTTTTATATCGAAGCCCATTTCTGCCACATAAGAAAAAAAATCATGCCCTGGTAAGTCATAATAATGAAGAAAAAAAGTCAAATTAATGACATAAAAAGTTAAAATTATGACAAAAACTCAAAATTATGACAAAAACTCAAAACAATGACTTGAGTTGAAATTATGACTTAAAAAGTCAAAATTGACAAAAAGTCAAAATTATGACTTAAAAAGTCGAAACTAACAAAAAATCTAAATTGTGACAGGCATACTAAGTAAAACTTATGATATACCGAGTTGAAATTATGACAAAAAGCAAAACTATGATTTAAAAAGTCAAATTTGTGAAAAAAGTCCAAATTGACATAAGTCAAAATTATGACTTCAAAAGTTAAAATTGACAAAAAGTCGAAATTATGACATACTAAGTGAAAATTTACAAATTGTCAAAATTAACAAGTCAAAATTATGACAAGTCGAAATTATGACTTTAAAATTGATTCAAAAAGTCAAAAATATGACATACTAAGTCAAAATAATGAATTAAAAAGTCGAAATTAGTTAAAAAAGTAAAGATTATGACAAAAAGTAAAAATTATGACAAAAAGTAAAAACTGAACAAAAAATGTAAAAAAAAGTCAATGTTATGAAATAAAAAGTTAAAATCATGACAAGTCAAAAAATTTCTTTTTATGTCATAATTTTGACATTTTAAGTTATAATTTCGACATAGCATCTCATAATTATGACTTAGTAATTCATAATTTTTACTTTTTGTGTCATAGTTATGACTTACAGAGCATGATTGTCATTTTTTCTTATGTGTCAGAAATAGGCTTCCATATTTATAAATGGTTTTATACTACAAAACAGTGTTTAAAACTCAGAATAGGCGGTTTTATTACTTTTACGACTATGATTATTATTATAAAAATAAGTTACCGTAAGAAAGTAAACTTCAATTTGACCTGTAGTGTGAGCTTATGTAATAAAATTTGAAAGGTTATGAATTGATGAATGGTTTTAGACTACAAAAACAGTGTTTAAAACTCATAATGGGCAGTTTATTACTTTTACGACTGTTATTATAATAAAGATCATTGCCATCAAGTTACTCTTCACATGTTTCTCTGTGTTTTATTTGAGCTTTTATCTGCTCTTCAGGATGCTGAAAATGAAAGCCGTCAGCTGCTGGTCATGATGGGCTTGGCTGGTTAGTATTTTTTTCTGTCAGTTTATTCTGTAGCAGGTTTTTCTCTCTCTTTGTCAGGTTATTTTAGAGCACTGATAGCAGTCGTACATGTTGTCGCAGCAGGACTGGTGTGTGGCGCAGCTGGGACAGTAAATGCGGGTGGTCTTTGTGGTGTTGTAGTCGTGTTTGTTCTTAATGCAGAATATCACGCTGACAAACCACAGTCATTTACATGCAATCGTGTAAATGGAGAGGTGCAATTAGAGTCAAAGCCTGCTCCAAAAGTGGCCCCGTTTCATTCTACCCTACTCCACTGTCTTTCTCAAGGGATCATGGGAAGAGATCTGATCTCTGTTCTCACTCTAGTCTGGGAGAAGATTGTGTGGTAAGTGGCTGCTCAACCTTCAAGCAGCACGTTTCGCCTGTTCTGAATCTTGTTTACAGTCTATAAATCTGGTGCTTATGTACGACATCCAGTGACATGATGTGGCGGGACAGTAACAGCTCATAAGGATGCTCGTTATCAGTTACACATTTTCTCAGCTGCGCATTCCAGACGCTCTGGAGGGAAAATCGCAGTGGAAAGCCAGAGTTGGTCTTTCTATCCCAAAAAGAGAAAAAACTTAACCTTTCAGCACTCTGTACACTCAAAAAAATAACTTGTTGGTCTAACTTAATTCAATTATGACACCTATTTCCACACAGTTGAACTGATTTATTTGAACTTAAGATAGGTTAATTGTACTGATGAGTAAAATTCATGCTAATTGAATGAGATCACACCAGTTTCATTTGACATATTCTGTGAATGTTTCCTGAACATAATTCATTCTTGTTGATCCAACCAGTGCTATTGCAATTCAGACTGGTGCCCTTGTGCAGTGTTGCTCAAGTTTTCTGCACTTTTAAGGAAATGGAAAGACCTGTTAGTGTTTAAGTGTTTAATGTTTAGTTATTTTGAACATTTAAAAGAGTTTGTAGCATATATATATAAAAAAAATTTTGTTACCATCATGGTGAAGATGTGCGCTTGTGCTTAGGTTGTGAATAGCTGTTGTACACAGACATACATGTTTCATGACCATTGAGAGGGATAAAGCTGATGACCATATGTAGACTGTGTAAATTATGTGCTGGCCCTCAAACTAATTTATTTATATTTCTATAAAAACTAAACTAAAATATCACTTTTTCATATGCTAAGTAACATTTATAGCATGCAAGTAATGATCAGGTAAAGAACTTCTCATCACTGGCTTTAGCACAGTTAAAGCTTGTTGAGAACAACATAGATTTATTTCATGCAGCCACCCATAGCCTAACCACAAGGTCTACACTTCAGCATAATGGTAACCTCAAAAAAATCGACATAACAAACTCTTTTAAATGTCAAATATAACTGAACATCAAACTTTAAAAGGTATTTCCCTTTACTAAAAACACATTAAACAGCACTTAAGTTCAACATTTACTGTCCTGATCTTTCCCTACGCAAAGCATGCTGGGAACTAGAAATCCACTGCCCAGTTTCAATCAATGCAACATAAATGATTCATGTCATCCCAACACAAATGGTTTAGGTTAACCTAACATTTTGCAAATTTAATTTCATTTAACATAATACAATTGAGTGCAAATGCCAATTAAGTAAAAAACTAAAGATTTGTGTTGGTTCATCTTATTTTATTTAAATAAACTGAACAAGCAGCTAGAATCATTTTTTTGAGTGTAAGACAAGACCAACGGAAACTCATTTCAGCCACATGAGGGGAAAAAAATCATTCTTTGGTAAATCATAATAATTATGATATACTAAGTCATATTTATGAGATAAATAGTTGACATTGTCAAAAAGTTATTATAGAAAGTCATAATTTTGACTTTTATCTCATAATTTAGACTTTTTAATTTCATAATTATGATTTAGGACATTTCATAAATCCAACTTTTTATCATAATTATGACATAAAAAGTCATTTTTTAGTATGTCCTAATTTTGACTTTTTACATGTATGTCATAATTGGCTTTTTAAGTCATAATTTCGACTTTTCATTTCATATGACAGCATGTTATAATTTTGATTTTTTTTATCTCATAATTATGACATACTAATTTAAACTTTTTGTCATAATTTCAACTATTTAATGTCATAATTGCTACTTAAGTCAAAATTATCTCATAAATATCTTAGTATATCATAATTTAGACTTTTCATCTCATAAATGATTTAGTATGTCATAAATTCGACTTCTCATCTCAATTATAACTTACAATTTCGACTTTATCTCATATGACTTAATGTCATAATTTTGACTTCATTTCATAAATATCTTAGTAATTTCGACTTTTTATCTCATAAATATGACATCATAATTTCGAATTTATCTCATAAATATCTTATGTCATAATTTCGACTTTTCATCTCATAAATGTCTTAATATATCATAATTTTGACTTTTTATGTCATAATTGTCTTGCTATGTCATAATATTGACTTTTCATCTCATAAATATTTTAGTATTTTGTAATTTTGACTTGTCATTTCAGAAATATCTTAGTGTGTCATAATTTTGACTTTTTATCTCACAATTATGTCTTAGTATATCATAATTTCGATTTTCATCTCATAAATGTCTTAATATATCATAATTTCAACTTTTCACCTCATAAATACCTTACTATGTCATAATTTCGACTTTTCGACTAATGTCTTGCCTTGAAATCAGTGGTAATAAAATAAAGAGATGCAATGTAGTTTTTTTTTAAAAAACTAGAATGATTGTTTAACAAAGAAGTTCTTTAAAATCATCCTAGAAGAAGAAAGAAAGTTCCTCCAGTTATAGGATGATGCCGTGAAGCTGCTCTCAGTCTGAACTCAGACCCGTCAGAATCAACTTTCTCCACACACGTCTCCCGAGCGTCTCCGGCTCCAGCTCTGATTTCCACAAACACTGTGTTGGTTTTGATTCCTGTCTAGTTAGTGGGGTTCCCTTCCTTTGTCTCGTTGAGCTGCTAGTCATTCCTAAGGCAGTGCCTGATCCAGCCATTATTACTCTGCATGACTTAAATGACTCTCTGGGACACTTCACATAATGAACCATTTCCTCGAGCTGAAATGATTCTCCAGCATTGCCCGACATGTGGTTGCCCAGCATGTCACCATCGGCACGCTGCTTCTCCTGTTTATAAGCTCACTGGAGTCAGTTCAGATTCAATTTACATTCATTTTCAGATGTCATTGCTTTCTTTTCATTCATTATTTGCTGAATCTACTGTTTCAGTTCTGGAGATCTATGAGACGTCCTTGATTGGAAATGTTTTGGTCTGGTGAAGAGATTCAGCTCTTATGACTCTTGCAGAGACTCACTGAACGAGATGAACAGCAGCACTCGATTCACTTGTTTTCTTTCCAAGAAAGTGGCAGTGAAGAATATGTGTTTTCTTTGTAAATAAATTCGACGTCCGTCATTTTGGGGGAAACTTTGTGATGTTCCTCATTTGTGAGTCACTTTTGATAAAAGCATCTGTTAAATGGAAAAATATTAATGTAAATATCTATAACAGATCATTGTTTTCTAGACACCTGACTGGTTTGAAGAGCAAACCAACATTATTGCTTCTAGGCTATTGTTTCCATCCACCTATTTTTATGCGCGTTTTTGCACATGTGCCCAATTTTTTATCCAATAAGAAGACATACGCATAAACTACGATGGAAACACCTTTACCGAATAAATCCCTCATGTGACTTTGCCTCAGCAGAAGCTGTGATTGGATAACTGGACTAACCAGTGGACCAATCACATCGCAGCATCTCAAATGTTGGTTTGGTGGTTCTGAAACATCTGAGTCAAAGTCTGTCATCAGAATGATTTGGTTTAATTCCTCCAGAAGCGTCTCACACGATTGTGTTTCCAAACACCAGCATCCGAACGCAAGATCACATGACAGCGTTTATTGTGTTTCGTCTGACGCTCTGAGACCAACTCATTTATGATGGAGGAGAAAAGAGCCTGATTGCAGCAACTTACATTTTTATTACTGATACTTTGCTCCAATTTCACAGGAAATGATGATTTTGATCACATGGGATGGAAACGCTGCTTTATTCGCAAATGTTTTATGCCACAGTCCAAGTTAAATTCACAACTTTGGAAGAAACAAAGCTACTGTCATATGCTGTGAACCAACATAATCTCATGGCAGTTCATCACTATTTTATGTTTTGGCGAATTATAATGAATTTATGAAATCTAATCTAATCTAATTCTGCTGTGATTTTTCCTTCTCCTCATCAGGGTCACTGAGAACCCCGTCCTGAACTGACAGTGAAAGTCTCTGCTTCAGCACAAATATAAATAGAGATCTGTCACTCCATCACATCCATCAGATCAGAGGAACTCATACGGCACGCTTAATAGTGGACGGTCAATGTTTGCTGTGCTGCTCACACTAGTTTAAATATCACCATTCAAACTGAATTACATCTACATTGTGTGGTCTTAACATCCCTTACTTCTTGAAAGAAAAAGACGTGTTCTTTATTATATTTCAGTCAATATTTAAGTGCATCTAAAACCATAAATATGTAGACACGTTTCATGTCACCACTCAGGATAGTCACTAGTTTAGTATGATGACAATTGTTGGCTCTATAACAACTTGCTTGTGACATTTCTCAATTTTAATTTGCTTTGGATAAAAGCCTGATGAATGAATGTATTTCGATTTGATTTTCATTTTGATATAACACCATTGTATCAGGTTTCACGTTCATGTTAAATTGACTTAAAAACTGTTACTCTTTGGCTTAACTCAAAGTTTTCATTTTGAAACAATGTCAGAAATTGCATACTTCCCAACTATATAGTATGCAAAAAATCAACGCTATCTCATGACCAATTCGTACGTATTTTTTACAAGGTGGCTAATTCATACAAATTCGTACGACCTCACTTGTGCGAATTCAAACGTTTTGTCTAAATCCCAGTGATGGGTAGGTTTAGGGGCGGGGTTAGGGGTAGGTCATTCCTACGAATTCACTCGTAAAATACATACAATTTAGCAAAAAACGTACAGATTTGTATGAGTGAGGTCGTACAAATTTGTACAAATTAGCCACCTTGTAAAATACGTACAAATTGCAGTGAGATCGGGTTGGATTTGATTTTCATTTTGATTTAACACAATTGAATTGGGTTTCTCGTTCGTGTTAAATTGACTTAAAAACTGTTACTCTTTGGCTTAACTCAAAGTTTTAATTTTGAAATAATGGCTGTGTCCGAAATCGCATACTTTTCTACTATATACACTCTAAAAAATGCTGGGTTAAAAACAACCCAAGTTGGGTTGAAAATGGACAAACCTAGCGATTGGGTTGTTTTAACCCAGCGGTTGGGTTAAATGTTTGCCCAACCTGCTGGGTAGTTTTATTTAAACCAACTATTATTTAAAAATTGCTATATGGCTAGCTTAAAATGAACCCAAAATAGTTGGGAAATTAAAAACCAGATGCAATTAGAGACAACAATAATAGACAAAAGGTGAATGTTTATTAATAAGCTTTAATATTTTATTAATATAAATTTAATAGTTTAATAGTTTATTAATATAAATTTATTAATAAGCAATTTAATAAATGTTTATTGTTTAATAATTATTCATTGAACATTAATAAATGTTCATTTCCAACATACTTTGGGTTAATTTTAATTAAGCAATACAGTCATTTTTAAACAATAGTTGAGTTAAATAAAACTACCCAGCAGGTTGGGCAAACATTTAACCCAACCACTGGGTTAAAACAACCCAATTGCTGGGTTTGTCCATTTTCAAACCAACTTGGGTTGTTTTTAACCCAGCATTTTTTAGAGTGTAGTTGGTTAAAAACAGTATGTGACAAAAAGAAGTATGTCCGAAAACACAGTACTCATAAAAAAGTAGGTGAAAATGAGATTCTGAAGTGTGCACACGATGGACAGGGGAGAGGATTTGTGAATGGCAGTGAAGCAACACAACTGACGCTGGTAGGTCACATGATAATGACATCATGGCGAATGTAGTCAGTCTGGATTACATTCATACTATATAGAACATACTTTTTATTAGCACTCGCTAAATTACTCATTCAAAATGCCTACTCAAGAGAGTATGTGATTTCGGACATGTTTGATGAAATATGTATGTATATATTGGTTTGTTCGTTTTCTCACATGAACATGCATTGTCTATTTTGCTATGTGTTAAGTATTCAATATGCATCAAAAACAAATAGAATTTGTTAAAAAATAAAATAATACAAATATACTCATAAATGTGAATATATGTTCATACACACTGTAAAATGTGGCAACCTGCAATTGTTACCTTACAGAGCATTTTTTTATTATTATTATTGCATAAAAAATTTTGTTGGTATAAATTAATATATTTAGGTTGATTCAGTGATGTTAAATAATATTTAATTTAATTTAATAAATATTTAAATGTATAAATAAATATTTATAAATAACACAATGTTAGTTAATTTAGCTCTTGGAACAAACACTTTCCGCCCAGATAGTCTCACACAGTCACGTGGGTTTTATTATTAGATGTGTTCCGGATCGTCCTGTGCTCTCCATCTGTGCTCAGCGCAGCCTGCGTGACAAGAGCGGCTCCTGTTTTCTGTGCGTGACCGTGTTGTTCTCGTCTGACACCCCCGGTTCGCTGCCGAACCCCCTCCGGGCCGCTTTCACACCTTCGTTAGGCGGCACACTGCTTGTTTTGGCGAGCCGCCCATGTGAATGGCACATTGAGCGCGGGCAATGGCTGGAAGTGAACCCGAGGCTGCGGAGGGTGAGCTGGAGGACAGCGGCGTGTGGGAGTTTTTGTGCGTGCTCCCGCGCATTTGAACCCGCTGCCAGGTCACGGGGAAATGCACAGGACATGCAGAGTTCATCAGATGATAGATTCTGTCTTTCTGATGCATGTTGACCGGGGCTAGTTGTCACACTTGTTTTTGTTTATATTTTTTCAGGAAAAGTTATTTGTTTGTCTATTTGTTTCATTAATACTTTATTTGTTTTAGAACTTTGCAAATTAAATGTGTCTTTCTCATGCATGTTGTAGAGGAGACTGGGGCAAGTTCTCACTTTTTTGTATATAATTTCAGGATCATTTATTTATTTATTTGTCACTTTTTTGTACTTGACCTTTTCACGATAAGTTTATGTTTGTTTAATAAATTTATTTATTTATGTATTTTAGTACTTATTTTAGGGAAAAAAATAATTTGAAAAATTTTAACTAATTTGTTTGTTTAATCAATTATTTCTTTCTTTATTTAAGAACTTTGCAAAAAAAAAAGTTGTCACGTTTTTTTTATATTTTCAAGATAAATTTTATTCATTTATTAAAATAAAATATCTGCAAAACATCCAACTAATGATATCAAGTAGAAATTCAATGCCTGAAAGTTTATTTTTTAAAGTCATTTTCTTTATAAACACAAAATTAAAATCTTGATGACAAATACAAAACATTCAATCATTGTTGCAGAGGAAAGAAGTTCTTTTAACACTTTGAGCTCTACAGCGGGGCATGTTGTCACAATAGAAACCTGCTGTATTGACAGTGATTTAAGAAGAATATCTTATGACATTTTGAATAAATAAATAAAGCTGAAAACCTATTTAATTGACAAAAAAATATACATAATTGTATTAATTTACAACATATAAAACACATGTGACAACTTTCCCCACCTTGCCTTTTAAAATAAATAAAATTCATTAAAACCTAATAATTTTTTCCATGTCTAATTTGAACTAGCCATTTCTGACCAACATGTAAAGCTAGAGTTTTGACTGAAAAAATCTCAAGGTTACTCGAAGGAACAGAAACTTGACTTTAAAGAATACCATGGTATCATCAGCATGCTGTATTTCACTACAATCTGTGATGTTTGTTGTGTTCAAATGGCGACTCATTCAAGGATTCAGAGTGTTTTTACGACCCAAACTCAACTGATTGTTCAGGTCGTTTGCCAAACTCTAAAACAGATGATTTTTTGTGTAGCATAATGTCAAGAATCAAGAAAATAACAGGGTAGATTGTTCTGAATTGCTCAGTGATTGTCTAAAAGCCTCATTATCAGCAGGAAGATGTTAGAAGCTTAATTTCAGTTTTCCGACTTTATTTGGACCCGGTTTTCAGCCTTTTGCCATGTTTAAACAGCATCCTTACGCTTTGTCTTCGGCCAGATCCAGTGAAATACGAACTGAATCTGATCCAGTGGAAAATGAGCCAGTCAGTGATGTTTCTTGGCACGATGGAGCAATAAATATTGATTACAGGAAGGTCAGTTTGGTCACTAACTCTTGGACTCACTTTAGCAAAAGTGCATTAGATTCACTGAAATTGGTAGGTCCAGTTTGAAACATAATTTAATCTTTAGAAATCCTCATAATGAAGAGATATCCTCCTCCTGAAGCACATGCAGGGGATTTTATGATTTTATGATTGTTGGTTTAACTTAAAAAAGTACCTGTTACCTGGTTGCCCTACAATTTTGAGTTCATTAAAGTTAATACAATGAAGGTGATTGGTTTAATCAACAGAAACTCCAAAAATTTTGTTATCTGAACCACATTACTACTGAAGTTGATTTGACATTTGTTAACAAATCATAAAAATAATTTTTTTACAGTGCAGAAAACTTTTCACTTTTGTCTATGACAAAAACGTATGCAATGCTTTTCCAGGCCTTGAATCCACATAAGGACATTATTGCAAGCACTTCCAGCCATGCAATATCAATTTTTATATATGCAGTTCATTATAACGACACACATGTACGTCTTGCATTCTCACTGTTGCCAGAAGAGGCGCTATAACTGAAGACAATCACAGAGCAAGTTAGTTAAAGTTCATTAAACTGTAGTAATGTTTATAGCAGCTACCTAAATAACATTACAGCAACACAAAACAGCGTGTAATTTTAATGGGACCACACACACATATAGTGCACTCGCCAAGCATTCGCATCTGTGTTTGTGTAATTGCGCAAAGTGTTTCTGGCAATAATGCTCTTGATATTTAAGTTCTACAAACGGCAGCTGTCTGCATATAATTGCCTATCTAAACATCTATTTTATTCATGTTCATATAGGCCTATGTTATCAAATATTCATGCTTATATCTTGAGGATGAACATCTAAGTTTTCTTGCATATAATGTCTATGCATGTCATATTGTATGTTATGTTCATTCCTGTAGCTGAAACTAGTAAATGCATGAACTGATGTAATGCATACCTTGAATGCACTTTGGATAAAAGTGTCAGCCAAATGCATACATTTTCAGTTTGAAAACAATAGCATTTGTTATTGTTAATAGTTGCCACACGTTAAGAGAGATGAAGCAGATGTGTGTGTGTGTGTGCTGTAATCCAATCCTTTAAATTGGACAGGATGACACTGGAAACCAGGAGCTGAGTGTAATAAATCACAGGATTTGTGACAGATGAAACGTCTGGCACTTTGAGCAGTGTGCTGTATGTTGACCTTTGACCCCACCTCTTTTCACTCATTTCTTCCTCTTTATGCCACGGCTTTACGAAGCGCACGCCAACAGGAACCGTATCCTAATAATGGACGATGCACATTATTCCTTCAATTATGCAAGTTATGATTGCATGCATATGTTGTCTACTAGGAGAATAACACTTTATTTTGATTCTCCCAACAGACATTCTACTGACTATAAGTAACTGTGTAAGTACATGTCAACTTATTCTACTAACCTATACTCTAATGAGAGTTAGTTAAGATGTAGTTGTAAAGTTACTTATTATAGTTAGTAGAATGTCTAAAGTGGGCCATCGAATGTTGAAGTAGGTGATTGTCTGAATGCAGGGCACAGGCTGACCCATCGGCGAACACAGATGCGGTTTGTCTAACAATAGTTTCAATGGAAACACATTTTGTTTTGCCATGATGCCCCACGGCCCACTTCAACCACATCCGAAAGACAAATAAGAATTGTTCTTAAAAACTCCTGATTCGTCTTTGCTCCCAGGAGAAAGCGGGTGGTCTTATAATGACGACTGAATAGAAGCGCTAATGTAAAAAGATGTTTATTAGAACCTGAATGCACGCACTCTATGAGACAGACGTGGTATTATGTTTCTAAGATGTTTATGTATTGCATTGTGTGAGAATTCTGCGTGGATGAGAGACAGAAATATGACCGCATATGTACAGACATACAACACTGTTAAACTAGGAACAGATTTGTCCTGTTGGGAGATACTGACCTCAAGATAAAACCTTATTCTATCTGACACAAACATACACAAAATACAAAATAAATAAATAAATAATGATTATATGAATAATAATAAATACAAGAAAAAAAAAATAAATTATCATACTGTAATAAATTTATATTAAATATACATATATATAAATGTAATAATATATGTATAGATATAATAACATATTAATATATAATTATTATTATATAATAATAATAATATAATAATAAAATATTTAAAAAAATATAAAACAATAAAAAATAAAATATAAAACCATTTAAAATGAAAATAAAATAGATAATATAAAATATAAAAATGATGTTTAAAATAAAAAGTAGTATATAAAATATGAAAAAAACCAAATATAATAAAAAATTAAATATACATTAAAATAATAAAATAAATAAATTATATATATATATATATATATATATGTATATATAAATTATAATATAAATTATACTGTAATAAATATATATATATATATATATATGTAATAATATATGTATAGATATACTATGGGAACATATTAATATAGAATTATTGTTATTATTATTATTATTATTATTATATAATGTAATAAAATATTTTTTAAAAAATATTTAAAATAAAAAAACAAAATATAAAACCATTTAAAATAAAATAAAATAGATAAAAATATAAAAATAACTGTTTAAAATAAAAATAGATCATATAAAATATAAAAAAGTTGCAATATATAAATTATGAAAAAAAAATATAATAAAAAATTAAATATAAATGAAAATAATTAAATAAATAATTATATATATATATATATATATATATATATATATATATATATAATTTATTTATTTTATTATTTATATTTTATAAATATATAATTAATATAATAATATAATTAATTTTATTATATATATTTTATTATATATATATATATATATATATATATATATATAATTTAAAATGTACAATATTTATTATTATTACGTATAAATAATATAAAGTTCAAATGAAGAGAAATATGGGTTCTGTGGTACACGGGTCGTGTCGTGTTGAGGGTGACAGTCGGGCGTCTCGAGCTGTCGTGAGAAGAGCAGCAGCAGAAGATCACAGGCATGAAACTGGCGTCACGCTCACCGTCTGAACGCTTTCACAGCTTCCTGCCGAACACAGACGTGACATCAGGAGACGACGGCAAGGAGCATCAGATCTCTGGCTTATATTAGCTCACTTTGACCTTTCACCCTGAAGCACCTCTGACCCCGCTGGTGTTCAATGAGCCGTTCGCACGGGACGCTCAATAACCAGGAAAAGGTTACTTTAAAAAGTAATTTTTCACGACTAGCGTGACTCTGAACATTAAACTTGATTCAAATGTTCAATAGGGATTTTAAAGGCACTAAAGAATGACTTTCTGTTAGCTTTGTGTAAAACTGCTTTGAAAAAGTTACATTTAAAGGCACTTTAAATGTTTGAGATTGAAACAAATTGGATTTATTGATGATATTTAAACCTGGTTATTGTGTATTTATTAGTGCAATTACATAAATCTGATTTTTTCAATTATATATGACTGACAAATATGCATCACATTAAGTTTATTAGTTTATGTTAAAACTGTGTAATCCAAACAAATGGATTTTATGTGCAATTAAAATTAATGTAGGCCTAAAAACTGTCCGTCTGCCACACATGCACACAGAACAACAATGAAAGAAAAGCACAGAACGTGTCCTGAACTCTTAATCTCTGCTCTGCGTTCAGTCACGAGCAGTAAAGCGCCTCTCGAATCAGTCTTTCATTTAACTCACCCCTGTTACGAGCTCCACGTCATTAGGGTAATATAAAAATGAATGATGGCTTCCCAGATGCCCCTGTGTGGTGGATTTCCACTCGCACACACACACACGTCAGGATCTGCAGTCACGCAAGCGCTGCCCTGAGCGCAGACCTCGGCACAACTACAGGAAAACCAGACACTAGAAAGAGTTTCACAAGTTACAGGGGAATAAATCATTTCAAGGACGCATGAGGAGGAGTGCGTTTGTGAGGGGACAGAACGGCCGAACATGTGTTTAAGAAAGATTACATACATTTGAGATACCAAATTTCATGTGTAATTAAATGATTAGTTCAGTTCGGAATTAAAATTTAATTAATTTAATTTATTTTAATTTAATTTAATTTACTCACCCCCATGTCATCCAAGATGTTCATGTCTTTCTTTCTTCAGTGGAAAAGAAATGAAGGTTTTTGAGGAAAACATTCCAGGATTTTTCTCCATATAGTGGACTTCACTGGGGTTCAACGGGTTGAAGGTCCAAATGTCAGTTTCAGTGCAGCTTCAAAGAGCTCTACATGATCCCAGACGAGGAATAAGAGTCTTATCTAGAGAAACCTTCTGTTATTTTCTAAAAAAAAAAAAAAAATTATATATTTTTTAACCACAAATGCTTGTCTTGCACTGCTCTGTGATGCTCTGCTCTGTAACATTTCTGCTTGTTTGCAATGCAATTGTAAATAAAGATCTGGTGTTTGAATAAGTACAGCGTTTTCTGTGACGCTCCACGCATGACGTAATAACGTTGGAAAGGTCACGCGTGACGTAGGCAGAAGTACTGATCCAGTGTTTACAAAGTGAGCGATCAAAGATTAAGTCAAACTGCCTTTACAAAAAAAGGTAAAACAACGATGTCGAACGATTTTGAAGTTGGAGGAGAAAATGAAATGGAGTTTTTCACCCTACCGTGGTACGTGTGACTGTGACCTTTCCAACATGATTACGTAATGCGTGGAGCATCACAGAGCAGAGCAAGACGAGCATTTGTGGTTAAAAAGTATATAATGATTATTTTTTTTAGAAAATGGCCAATGGTTTCTCTAGATAAGACTCTTATTCCTCGTCTGGGATCATGTAGAGCTCTTTGAAGCTGCACTGAAACTGACATTTGGACCTTCAACCCGTTGAACCCCAGTGAAGTCCACTATATGGAGAAAAATCCTGGAATGTTTTCCTTAAAAACCTTCTAATCTTTTAAGCTAAACTTGTAGTTAACTAATTAGTGATGATTCAGTACTACTGCATGTGTTTTAGTTTTAAAGTTGAGTGTAAAGA
Organism: Megalobrama amblycephala; assembly: GCF_018812025.1. Taxonomy (NCBI): domain Eukaryota; kingdom Metazoa; phylum Chordata; class Actinopteri; order Cypriniformes; family Xenocyprididae; genus Megalobrama; species Megalobrama amblycephala. The sequence goes on along the minus strand of NC_063048.1, from coordinate 36,742,430 downwards.
AAACTCACAAGCAAATACCGACAACATTTGTGCATAGTAGCTTTGAGTTTAACAACTTTTTCATCAGAAGTCTAGTTATGAAAAAATCCTATAGTAATTTATAGTAAATACTATAGTGTTTTTGAACCATACTATAGTAAAGTACTTTAATTTGTTGTGGTAATTCTATAGTGGTAATACAACAACTATAGTAATATAAACAAATTACTTTACCCAATACTCTACTAAGTTTTCTACAACTATATTATACTACAATACACTACAATTTACTGTAGTAAAAACTAAAATATACTACAGTTTATCAGTTCACTATAGTTAATACTACAGTATGCTGCTGTAGCATTCATGAACGAAGTGTTGTAAATACTATAATGTATACTACAATTTACTAAAGTATATTATTGAAAAAACTATAGTATTTTTTTCATGTGAGAATATTTTGCAAATATTTGTTGTTTTAAATCTATGTCACGCACTGTATAGGCCTACTACTAAAATTAGTAGTATACAGTGCGCGACATAGATTTGCAACAACAATTTAACAATTTTACGCCCAGGGGGACGAATTGAGGGAATGAGGGAATTAATTTTTAATTCGTGGCCACGATAAATATAAATATTTTTGTCATGTGCAGTAATTTCTTGTGTACATTATTTTTTGCACCCCGCGGCTGCCGTAGAAGTACGCCGTTATTTTTTAAATGCTGTATTGCCGCGCAAAATTAAAAAAAGAAAACACTGTGAGAGGTTAGGCTAACGTTAGCTAAGTGAACAGGACGGACAGATCCAAACATAAAAGTAGGGCTTTAAAGAGGAAAGAGAGGTTGGAGAAATTAGTCGTGACACAAAAACGACGCTCATTTTCAAAACTGAAGCTATAAAGAAATTATTTGTCGAGCACCATGTCGCAGAACAGACTATCGGATTCGGGACTGGCAGTTCTTCCCATTGAGAAGCACGAAGCCGTGAATTAAACATCAAGGACAATCGTGGATGAATTTGCCGAAAGAAAGGCCCGGAGAATGCAACCAAAATGAGTGAGTAGTTTGGTGTTTTTTACATTTTGGGCCGCCGTGCCAAGATCGTTTGTGTTTGCATGCTGTAGTGTAGACTTTTTTGAGTTCCGTTTTGGTTTTGAAATGTTGTTGGGTAGAGTGTGGTAATTTTATGGTATTGTTTGTTATGGTATTTTCTTGATAAGCTACAGTTAATGTTTATATAAACGTCAACGAAATTTTCACAAATTAACAGTGCATAGCATCACAAACATTGCATATGGTTTCTGTTGTTTTTGGAAGTTTTTATCATTTAAGCTGACATTAGTTAAAATGTTCGTTATTTAAAAAAAGTTTGTTTTGGTTAGTTATTTTATGCTATAAAAACGCGGGGTTTGACGTCATGATTGACAGCTTCAGTAGTCACTGAAGCACCAACGGTTTTTTTCTGGATCTTCGGGAGGAGATTGGAGCTTAAACTTTAATTTCTACATTTCCAGAACTGTTTATTTCACACCAACATAATACATTGTTATGCAGTATTAACAAAGACTTTATATGTAGAAAGACGCACTTTGTTTTATTATGAATGGGAGAAAGTGCAACCGTGATATGGCGGAATAAGTCCCGCCTTCTAAATAACTGCCAATCGCCGACTGGTAAAGTCATCGCGTCACTGCAGTGGCCGTTAGAAACTCCGGTTACTATAGAAACAGACTGGGCATGAGATCACTAGCTTGAGTCAGCCTTAAAGGTCCCGTTCTTCGTGAACCCATGTTTCAAACTTTAGTTAGTGTGTAATGTTGTTGTTAGAGTATAAATAAAATCTGTAAAATTTTAAAGCTCAAAGTTCAATGCCAAGCGAGATATTTTATTTAACAGAAGTCGCCTACATCGAACGGCCAGTTTGGACTACATCCCTCTACTTCCTTCTTTAATGACGTCACTAAAACAGTTTTTTGACTAACCTCCGCCCACAGGAATACACAAGAGTTGCGTTTGTAGAGTGTGTTTGTCGCCATGTCGTTGAAACGCTGTTATTTTCATCCCGCAGTCCAATCACCGGGTCTGATTCCGGCTCAAATTGATAGGGTAAAATTAAAGACATGTTTACAATAACACTGAGCGCGTGCATCTCCACGTTATGGTAAGAGGCGTGACCTTTCCGGGCAAGATGCGCTAAACTGCTGTCAAATCACAACACAGGAACCGCTGGCACAATCAGAACTCGTTACGTATTTCTGAAGGAGGGACTTCATAGAACAAGGAAGTCATCAGCCCGTTTTTATGACAGTGGAAACAGCGGTATACAGATGAGTAAATTATGTGAAAAATACTGTGTTTTTTTACACGCGAAACATGAACGCATGTTATATTGCACACTATAAACACTAGGGCTGCACGATTAATCGCATGCTATTCTCACGCGCATTTCGTCAGTAAAGCCGGTTCCCTGATTACCGCTAAATCACCATCACCTGCTTTCAAATGAAGCGGCATTTAATAGACGGAGCCGTAGGTCACTGAAAAGCCACGCAATATCGCGTTCATATCGCAGATGAATCGCCTGCGATAATGAACGCGATATTGCGTGGCTTGTCCGTGAACTACGGCTCCGTCTATTAAAAGGCGCTCCGTTTAAAAACAGGTGATGGCGATTTAGCGGTAATCAGGGAACCGGCTTTACTGACGAAATGCGCGTGAGAATAGCATGCGATTAATCGTGCAGCCCTAGCTGCATCACAAACCGCTTTGTCTATAAATGACAGTTTTTCCACATATATATATATATATTTTTTTTTTACTAACATGATCAGTGAACCGCAAGGAACATATTAAAATAATTTAGAAATGTCTTTAAATTTTATATTTCAGTTTATTTCAATATTATAATATTTGTTTTTACAGTATTTTTGATCAAATAAATGTAGTATTTTAGTAGTAAATGTAGTAAAAAGAGACTTCTTTCAAAAACAAAAAAATCTTACTAATCTAATTAATCGTGCAGCCCTAATAAACACAATCAAAGCTTCAAAAAACCACGAAAAACTGGACCTTTAATGCCGTTTTTTTGTCATGATTCGAGCGTTTCCAAACAAAATTTATGAGACAGTTGTCAGATTTCATTGGTGATTTCAAATATAAAATTTAATAGAAAGCTTGGTGAACAGCTTTGGAGAATTTGATGTTTCCCCATTCAAAGAGATAGGAGCTGCACTTTGCATGTCCGAGAGGCGTTTCCAACATGGCCGCTGAGTACAATGACTTGTCTTAAAGGGATAGTTCACCCAAAAATGAAAATTTGATGTTTATCTGCTTACCCCCAGCGTATCCAAGATGTAGGTGACTTTGTTTCTTCAGTAGAACACAAATGATGATTTTTAACTCAAACCGTTGCCGTCTGTCAGTCAAATAATGTGCGTCAATGGGAACTCTATAAATAAGAGTCAAAAAAACACAACAGACAAATCCAAATTAAACCCTGCGGCTCGTGACGACACATTGATGTCCCAAGACACGAAACGATCGGTTTGTGCGAGAAACCGAACAGTATTTATATCATTTTTTAACCTCTAATACACCACTATGTCCAACTGCGTTCAGCATTCGCCTAGTGAGGTCTGATCGCGCTCTGACAACGGCAGTGATGTCTCGCTCTTATACTTCAATGAGTGCTAGGCATTACTTCCGTTGTCAGAGCGCAATCAGACCTCACTAAGTGAATGCTGAACGCAGTTGGACTAAAAACCTCTTGGGTGCGTGCAAATTTTCATTTTTGGGTGAACTATCCCTTTAAAGAGACTTTGCTAATACAGACATAAATGGTCATTATGATGTAGTTCGAAAAGAACAGCATTTATTTGAAATAGAATCTTTTGTAACATTATGAGTGTCTATTCTGTCACTTTGCATACTTTGAAAAGTATTAATATCTTATAAAAGCCACATTTACTTACACACAAAACAGTCTGTAATATGATCGGAGGTCGGATCACATGATATTTTATTGTTTAAATTTGTTAATCACATCATTAACGCATGAAAACTGGAAAGACAAACAAATAGACTCATGATTCTGTAAGTTCAAAGTCTGTTCAAATTGAAATTTGAAGGCAAATTAGGGCTATCAAAGGCAGCCTTTTAAAAATGAGATACATTTTCCAGTGTTTGGGAGGAACTAAGTACAAGTAGCAACACTCAGGCCTATAAATGAACTCTTCTAATGAGCATTTGAAGAAATGTGGAAGTGTCTGCCAGCACTGAGATACTGTTTGGACGTCCTCCAGACCACAGATGCACATTTGCGGTTGTGCAGCGTAACAGGCCCATCGGGGAACCCGGTCAATCAGTCCTGGCAACTAACATTTAATCACAAACTTCTCTGCTATTTAGATTTTGGAGCAAATCACAGTTTCATGTAGCTCTCTGCCAAAACTGGGAAACCTAAAATCGGATGCACAGTTTTAGGCTTTGTGATCAAAGTACAACAAGAGTGAATGAGTTTGAAACCAAAGTGCATCTAATGGAAACACAGATATCTGATGCTTTCATTCTCATCTGGAAGAAACTTTACGATCACATAACCAGCATCCTCAACTCAAAACTAGTTCTATTGAACGTATCCGTGACATACTGTTGAATGAAAATAATTTCATTGATTTTTTTTTTTTATAAAATGAGCAATTATGTTTACACTAAAGCACTTACACAATACACATTCTGGATGGTTTGAATGCTTAAATTTAAAGCTCATATTGTTGTTAATGTGCTTATTTTAATTATTTCGGGCAAAAAAAACAAATGTTATTTGAGCTATAAATTGTCTATATTGGCCTAGTGGTCACATTTGCATCCAAATGATAATGGATCAAAGTGCATTTTTAAACATAAATTTTATTGCATTTTAACATTTACTTGAAGCAACACTATGGAACCCTCTAGTGGTTGAACCATAAAACTACACAAATCTTGCGGAGGAACATTGTTTTGGTCATTACGTGAGTTGTGCTTCGGCTCCGCTGTTCTGGGCGTACGAATCTGAAGCGCTGCACAGATTATTGCCTCACCAGAGCAAATGTCACTAACGACTGACCCAATAGCAAAATAAAGATGGATATCTGAAATATGAGCAGGTAAGTGACTTAAGTTATTATATGCTGCGGTTGTTTTGACTTGTAAGAACAAATGTTTTGAATTGAATATGAATTGTATTGAATTACGGTTTGGCAATGCTGACAGACAATGATTGTTGTTCATGTCGGATAACGGTTGGAACTATAACTTGGCTAGGCTATTCATAAGCAAATGACCAAAGCAGTAGCTGGTTTACAGTTTGGCATTGTTACCAACATTTTGCTCTGTGAAGATGTCAAATGTCACTAACGACATGATAAATGCCCCAGTAACGAAAGAAAGACGGATATCCGAGCAGGTAAGTGGTTTAAGTTATTATATGCTGCTGTTGTTTTGACTTGTAAAAACAATTATTTTGAATTGAATATGGCATTACACACGTTTTGCAATACTGACATTGTTGTTCATGTCGGATAACGGTTGGAACTATAAATGGCAAGGCTATTCATAGGCAAATGTTCAAAGCAGTAGCTGGTTTACAGTTTGGCATTGTTACCAACATTTTGCTCTGTGAAAAAGTTTCTATGTGAAGATGTTAAATGTCCCAATGACGAAAGAAAGATGTATATCGTAAATACGAGCAGGTAAGTGGCTTAAGTTATATGCTGCTGTTGTTTTGACTTGTGAAAACAATTGTTTTGAATGTAATATGGCATTACAAAAGTTTGGCAACACTGACAGACATATCGATTGTTGTTCATATTGGATAAAGGTGGGAGCTAGAACTTGGCAAGACCAAGCAGTAACTGCAGGTTTATAGTTTGGCATTGTTACCAGCATTGCTCTGTGAACCTTTTCGATGCTAATGTGATGCTATGCAATGTTGATTCGTGTTTTATTATGGACACTTTAGGTTTTGCTTGCAAACTGCTTTTGGTTTGAGGTTCTTTTGTTTTTGTTTCAAGCTGCTAGATCTTCAACTGACTGCAGTTCTTTCCTACATTTCCACAACAATTATACTCTAACAGAGTCCACTGACTACATCATAACTTCAGGTTAAACGATTCTGATTGGCTAAGAAAAATAGAGAAAATTCGTAATCTTCCACACATGGACAGACAGTCCAGCTCAAAATACCTCACAGATCATTTATTATAGCTTGTCAAATTTGCCCCTATTTGGGTGTGAGCAAAAACACACCGTTTTTGTGTGTGTCCCTTTAAATGCAAATGAGCTGCTGCTCCCGCCCCCTTTCCAGAAGAGGGCGGAGCTTTAACAGCTCAACAACAACGAAGCTGGAGAATCTCATGCAGCCAAAATGATGACGGTGTTCATCCTTACATTGTTCAGACCGGAGTCGACACTGATGGAGAGACTCAGGAAGAAGTTACAACTTTTAGAATGAAACTGGACGTTTCTGAATGGTTAGTGGATAAATTGATGTAGTTGCTGTGGAGTTGATTCAACTCATCCACTAACGTGCCGTCATGTTCATCTTTGGTGCAAATCCAGCATTGAATTGACCCTTTGATGTGTGTTCTCGGGGGCGGGTTTATATAAATTTTGGGGTGAGGTCACCAACCCAGGAAGAAGCTCATTGTCGTCCCTACCAGCCGTTTGTTGTAGTCCTTAAAAAGCGATTTCTGTAAAAGAAAATATCTCCCTTTGCATTGAACTTTTAGCATCGTAACTGTGCAGATGTTGTTTATGCTCAAACAGCAACACTAACTAAAGTTAAAAAAGCTAAATCATAATCAAGGACCCCTTTAATTTCGAACAAAAAAGTTACATACCTTTATAAACATAAAAAGTCAGAAACAGGGTACATTTCGTTAAGCACTGATTTGCTACTACTATTTTATCAAACACACTGTGCTCTTGACAAAATAATAAAACCATGAGACATTTATGTATGGCAGTAATTACCCACTTGCGGTTTGGCACCAGGAATAATTCAGACTATTAATCATCTGCAGATAAACAAACAGAGCTCATTCTGTGTGTATCACTCCGCCAGACTCCTGTTTAATCCTCGACACTGAGGCCTTCAGCAGCTTTCAGACCGAATCATGTCTCATATTAAAAAAATTCACTGCATGTTGCTCAATAGACACGCCACGGACAATGTCTTTCACCAACTATTTCCTGATACTATTACACTCCTGCCACATCAGACTGAAAATCTGATCCATGTAAACATTTTTGAGAGTCTCACCGACCGCAGTCCTTTTCCTGGTCTTTCCCTGTCTCCAGTGAGATGATTTGGAGAAGAACTCAAGCCACACAGGCAGAATCCTGCCATATCTTGACCAGGCAGATGAGCGTTTAGAATCTGAGGAAACAAACATCTCTGACCGGACAATGTGGTCTCTAACTCATCAGTATAAGGTTTTGTTGAATGCACGAAACTTCTGTTCTTGATGCTTTATACTAAGAATCAACAGTTGTTTTTTTGCCAGTAAACATATTATCTAGGCTGACTGTGTATGTCAATGTAGTATAAATTATTAAGAGTCCTCTGTGATCTTCAGGTCTCTAGACTCAGGGTTGGTAAGATTTTTTTGTTTTTGAAAGAAGTCTCTTTTTACTACGTTTACTACTATAATACTACATTTATTTGATCAAAAATACTGTAAAAACAAATATTATAATATTGAAATAAACTGAAATATAAAATTTAAAGACATTTCTAAATGATTTTAATATGTTCCTTGCGGTTCACTGATCATGTTAGTAAAAAAAAAAAATATATATATATGTGGAAAAACTGTCATTTATAGACAAAGCGGTTTGTGATGCAGCTGCTGTCAGATCGAAAACAGTTGCTGCTTCATCTTTCAACACAAGTTTCTTTCTGTTACACTGTGTAGGGCCCTATAAAATCCGTTTTATTTTTTCCCAAATTCCGTTTTTTCCGTTTTAATTTTTCTGGATTCCTTTTTTTCCCCATTTTATTTATTTTTTGACTCCATTTTAATTGTTAAATTAAATTTTAGTAATCAAAAAGCATGTCTAATTTATTGAAATAATGAATCTTGTCCAATTTACCAACAATTTAATAAAAGTTTTATTCTTTCCCCTCAAATTTTATTTTTTACCAAATTCTGTTTTCTGGATTCCATTTTATTGGTTTAATTCCATTTTAATAATCATAAAGCATGTCTAATTAATTGAATTCTTAAAAACAACAATATTAATTAATTAAAAAAAATATTTTTATGATTTTTTTTTTATTCAGAAGTTCTGTTGTGTATTTAAATTTTTCTGGCAATCAAATGAACGCACATCATTTAATTTATCTTTTAATCATGAAATTAAACTTTTGTAAAACAATGTGCTGCACAAAAGAGCTTTACTGTTAAAATTAAAACATGGAAGAAACACTGAGATTATTGTTTAAAATATATTTTAATTTATTATTAAATTAATAAATTAATTAGAATTCTAATTAATTTATCTAATTTCTAAATCGAACTTTTATTTTGACGGTTTGCCTAGAGCTTTAAGTTTCTCTGTGTTTATGACGGTAGTTTTCTCAAATGAAGCGGTTAAATGCTGATGAAGTGACTTTCAGAGCAGCTCTGGAGATGAATTTCGTGCGTTCATATAGTGAGGCGACAGAGGACGAAAACACCGCGAGCGTCACACGTGCTTCAGCGTGCGTGCGCCCGCGCGATTGTGTGTGAGGCGGTGTAAGTGAAAATGTGCTTCCACATCATTCATTTCAGAGGCACACAGGCATGCAGGATTCATGTTTAAATAGTCTTTTTGCTGTTTAATATTCAGTCACTAGTCTATATCGCGATTTAATTTACGTGTACTGACCTGCTTTTAATTCATTCATCAAAAATTTGACAAATTCCGTGACATTCCGCGTTATATAGTAAATTCCGTTATTATGACTGGATTCTGCGATTCTGTCCGCGATTCCGTGATCGCGGAAATTATAGGGCCCTAACTGTGGCTCACTGACAAAACAAAATTCTCAGAACAAGCATATAATCATCCGATGTGATCTGGGACGCCATTAAAATGAACCATCCACTTGTTTCTGATGCTGGTAATTTTCTGAAGTCTCTACAGAGACGCAAACCAGGTGTTTAAACTGGACGATCAAAGCGAATGTTCTTTCACTTTTCCATTTGTCCTGTTGTCGACAGACTCAATCGCGTGGGGTTTGTCGGAAACTGAGCACTCATTTGTATACTGTATCCAGTGTAGACAGTATCAGTGATTGTAATGAATTCTGTTTGCTTTTGATGTGAAGCGACTGAACGCCAGTGGGCGGGGCCTATAGTGTGAGGATTTATAACTATTCCTTGATGTCTTGCTCTGGAGGCAGTCATATGCAAAAGTATGTGCAATGTCACAAATCCCTCAATATCAAAACGCGCCATTTTTGGAGCTTGATTAAATAAATGCATTGTTTATACTGAGGACATTTTAAACTATAGCAGAATGTTTTAATGTACAAATACCTCTTGTATGTCAAGGCAAATTTTATTTTTCATGCCATGACCCCTTTAAAATGTTTTCAATGTGAATATATATTGTAAAATGTAGTTTATTCCTGTGATCATTTTCAGCATCATTACTCCAGTCTTTAGTGTCACATGATCCTTCAGAAATCATTCTAATATGATGATTTGCTGCTCAAGAACATTTCTGATTATTATTATCAATGTAGAAAACAGTTGTACTGCATCATATTTTTGTAGAAAGTTCAAAAGAACAGCATTTATTAGCAGCGTGAGTTTTTTGCAAGTTATTTGTGTTCCTCAGTGAACATAAAAAACAAAACAAAACATGCACAACATTAAAGCCAGTAAATCTGAATTCAACAGGTGAAATGCACAACTGGATAGAGGAAGTTTATTAGTCACTGTGATTCACAAGTATTGAGACAATGGGTGGTTTTAACTACAACTACTTGTGTTGCACTGAGTCTGTGTTCAATTATCTCATTCACATCTCCAACTCCAGCCTCAGACTCAATTATGAGTTACACTGAACAATCTCACAGCGCCCTCTAGTGTTACACAAGCATATATTACTCTATCGTAAATGCATATCAAAAACATTACTGTAAACAAACCTGCAATAAGAAACATAACTATTAATATATTTATATGTAGAAAGACTAAATCAAGATATTGAATATAATGCACAAATTCATGCTGTTATGATAATTTTTACTATAGCTCTCATTAATGCACTGTATATAAGAAACAATGTAATTTTTGTTTAGTATAAAGTATAAAAGTCTAGCGGAAAAAATAATGCATAATTATTTGAAACAAAACCCTTTTTACTTGACATCTTTTCAACTAATAGCTACATTTAAGAAATGTTCACTGCACAATTTAAACATTCAAAAGTCAGTCAATATATTTCATAACTAGGGTTACAGTTACTCTAAACGTACAATATGAGAAATTTTAAAGTATCTTCCAGTGATGATGTTCATGTATGTGTTAAATTAACTTTTTGTTTAGTGAATGATTCCACTTATAATCCCATTATGAGTTATATCACCTCACCATACAGCATATTAGACAGATTATTACTGAACACATAAACTGTACAGCGTATTTAAACACGACTAGTATATTCAGACACTGAACTGTTGACTTATCAGCTGTCTAAGAGAGAACATGGGTTTCTGTCTTAATTAGGCTCATTATTAACATTTTCCACAGCATTATTTCTGGATTGAATGATGGTTGTGGTGGAGTCGGACACTTCTGGATCATCAGAGAAATGACCTTCGATGTCATTGTGAATGTGGTAGTAATACAGGAAGAGGAAAAACCCTGGGGAAAAAATCAGACAATTATTTCTTCTAATTCTAACTCCCATTATAATTAATTCAATATTTAAAAAACAAAAAAACAAGAACAATTAAAAATCTTTAATGAATGAATTCAAATAATTTGCTGAAATCTGTTGGAAAAGTAGAAATTTGTGTTTGTTTCTCACCCTGAAACGAGTTCAGCACGGTGAAGATGTAATATGAGGGAATGAGCATCTCTCCATAACTGAAGAACGCCACAGCCCACGTCAGGCCGAAGAGCAGGAACAAACTCAACACCATCATGAGCTGCTTTCTGAACGTCTTTCTCTTGCCATCAGGCGCTCTTATGTGTCGGGCTTGGACAATCCTAGTGACGATCATGATAAGGATTCCTGCCGTGAAGATGAAGACAAAGGTGTAGTAGCCAATGTTCACTATGTAGTGAATTAAAGGATCTGTAATCCAGCACCTATAATTAGAAGAGAATGAAATATAATTAAGAAGGCACTTAAAATGGCACTATTATGCTTTTTTTTGGCATATTACTTTTCATGTAGTTTGTAATAAAGCTGTTTGTGAATGTAAAAGATCTGCAAAGTTTCAAAGATTAAAGATACATTTTTTTTTGTCTTCTAAAATAAGTGATTCTGAACTGCCTGAAACGAGTCGTCAGTAATTCCAGTCTCACTTCCTGCTGAACCTATATAGGTTTGTAAATAATTTGCATAATTCCAGCCCATTTCTGGCCAACAGCGTCTACTTTGCCCCACTCTCAAACACTGTATTTATATCTGAGACTGGAAGAGTTTGGTTTGTGTTGTTCATGTCAAGAAGATGCTGTTTTGTGCTGCCAAAGCAAATCCATTTTGAGATCGATACAAACAGTAACAGTTTACTAGGGCTGCAACAACGAATCGATAAAATCGATAAAATTCGATTATTAAAAGAGTTGGCAACGAATTT